>NW_025764713.1:273937-426778 GCF_019669845.1 Emericellopsis atlantica
CCCCCCCCCCCCCCCCCCCCCCCCCCCCCCCCCCCCCCCCCCCCCCCCCCCCCCCCGGGCAGCGTTTACACCAACGCCCACCGCTGGCAAGAAGAGGCGCATGTCTGCCCTCGGTTTTGCATCGTGGGCGTTTCCTGCGTCGTTGCGAGGAGGCTGTTGGCCCAAAAGGGGGGAGGTTTCGTCGTGAGTCGGGCTCTCAGACGCCATTGCTGTCGTTTATGTCGATAGACCCTGAGCAAACAGAAACGGGTGCAGTTGATTTGAGAATGTGCCTATAGAGATATAAGAACGAAGAGTTGTTCTGAGTGAGTGATGCTGGGTACCGATTCCGCCGTGAGCCGGGGATGATCGACACAGAAAACAGATAGTGCAGCGTGGCCAGCGACCCAAAAGTAAGCAGCTCTGCATGCGCAATCAGCGTATCTTTGGCTGAGAGTCTTTATCAATCCAACTTGGAACTACTGTACGGAGTCATTAGCATTTAGAAGTACTGTTGCGGTCAAAATACGAGTCTTTGAGTATCAGCCAGTACCACTTACACCAGCGGACGAGGTGCGATAGGCCAGGTAGAGGTGCTCTCGAATTCATCTGTGATTTGACCATGGTCCCAATTTACCAGTGGCATACCTAGAATGCCCATTGCCCCATGCGCTCAAAGCAATGCATTCTTTCATGTCTATTACATCTTCAGGTGCGAGAAGTTGACCGTCTCGGCCGAGAGACTCATGGACCGGATGCGAGCCTCGTCTAGGAAACAACAGCTGCTGACCTTCTAGAAGCTCGTTTCTAATTAGAGACGCGCAGTCATTTCTCACGAGGCGGGGCGTCATGTATGATCAAGAACCTCTCAGCAGGTCCGTAATCAATGCAGACTCTAAGCTAGACTGCCGGAAGCAGGTGAGACAGCCATTTGACGGCAACGCACTGACTGAACCTGCGTCTCCGTTCTCTGGCGTGGCTGCGCGTGGCTGGAGGGAAAGGGTGGCTGTGGCTGTGGCTGTGCTTCAAAGCAGCCTGGACTGGAGCTGCCATTGCTTGTCCAATCCCATGCACTCAGCTTGCCCATTCGACATTAGCATAAGGGTTGCAATGAAAGCTCGACTGAATCGAGCGAGGACCAGCTTGACAAGAAGCAGAATGGAAGTCATGTTCGCTCTGCATTGTGGTGCTCGTGATAAATGAAGGACCCTCTGCCAAGCCAGCTCAGCTCAGCTCAGCATGCTCAGGCCCTCTGGAGAAGCCCCTGGAGAATCGACGCGACTGGAGCTGGAACCCCGCCAACCACGCCGGGCCGCATTCCAGTGGCAGAACCGGCACAGTCCAATCCTTGGCTCCAGTCCTTGCAGTCCATGTTGCTGCCCGGACATCCGTGTCCCCAGGGTTGTATCCTTCAAGGGAATGGAGGCGCTGGCTTCAACGACATGAGCGCATCGATCGATCGTGTCGGGACAGCCCCTAGAGATGCCTCTACACACAGTTTGGAAATGTTCTCTAAGTTTCCTAGTTTAATGACAAGGACGGGCGGGAATAAGTAGCTCGGTGACGCTTGGTCCGGTACCTGCGCTAGACTGACTGCAGCTGTTTCAGACGGCGCTGCTCACACGCGTATGGACAAGTGCGTCCGCCAACACGAGCGACGAGCGTGCTGGAAAGCCTGGAAAAGCCTCGTCGTCGACGGTCGGACAGCCGGGACCGTGAATCATTACGTAGGTGGTGCTGCAGGGGTCTGCGGGTGGCAGGCTGCTGAGTCTTGTCGTGGTCCAAGCCTGCTGTCGAGGATCGAATTCTCAGATCCACCAGTGTCTGGTCCGCGCCCACGAATGCATTTCAGAACAGAACGCTGATGGAATCCAATCCACATCCCTTGGCCCATCTCAAGCTATACTTGTAGTCATACTTTCCCTATTATCGTGCAGGTCACGTCCCGACTCTGCTCTGAATCGAAACGGACCATCCTACCCACAGCCTACAGGCAGGCAGCCAGCCAGCCAGCCAGCCAGCCAGCCTGGACGCCGCATGAACATTGACTGTCCGCCCATGTTTCGTCGTCGCGCAGCGCCCTGATATCGTGACACAGTCGACGCGCCAGGACGCACCAAGCCGTCGCAGCAGAAGCAGCGTCCAGTGCTGCACAACAAGCAGTCTTCGGCCTCCGCAACCATGTCCCTCCAGGTGCCAGCAAAGGCCGGCGGCGCTGGCAGGTCGCGCTTCTCCAAGGCCCTTCCCTCTATCCCGCCCACCGAAGCGACGAGTCCGACCGCGAGCCTGTTTCCCATGCCGCCAACCTGGGCCACAGCCACGAACACGAACCCGTCCACGTCCACGTCCACAGCTGCAGACATTAGGAGCAAGCCATTGCCCGCCTCTCGAGCGTCGGAGGACCTGCCATTACCTCCACCACCCCCGCCACGCCGCGACCGCAACCGCGACAACAACCACGACCCGACGACGCCAGCCCCATTCTCGCCGCTGCCCTCGTTGCCCGGCAGGAAGCCCGTCGCGTCACCACCGACCGTCTCGACATCTCCTTCGCTAGCTGCCCTCCCCAAGATACCTGCAGCGGATGCGCCTCCAAAGATGACAATCCGCCGTCGACCTGTGGGCAGCAAGCAGCAGTCACAATCGCACGAGGGGTTGGTGCCAGCGTCACAGCCTCCTCCACAGCTTGCAACCGCAGGATCCAGCACGGAGGTAGCTCAGCCACCGACGCAAGAGCGCAAAGAAAAGGAAGACACCATCTCACCAGTGGCCAACGCGCACATAGAGACTCTTCCACAAGAGCGAGCGTTGCCAGAGACAGGCGCGCGGGAACCGCCAAAGCTGGCAGAGAAGGAGCCGTCGCTGCCACCCTTGGAGCTTGCATCGTCACTTTCGACATCCCTCTCACCTCTGAAATTGGATTTCTCAGAGCCCTCGGACACGACTGCCGTCTCGACGTCGACAACACACGCGCCTGCAGGCGCAGCCGGGCCATCGCCGACAGCGTCATTGACCTCCCCCATCTCTTCCCAGGAGGCGGCGCCCACGGGCGATCAACATTTACCACACATACTATCGCCTCCTCATTACTCGGACACCTTTGACCTCTCTCAGTATCAATTCCCACAAAAGTCTCCATCAGAGTCGCTCTCCAGCATCCTATCCGCGTATTCTCGCAGCGACACGGCTTCCATCATCCGTTCCTCGGACGGCACCGCCTACAGCACAGTCGACTCGACCACCACAGACTCACCTGATCACGACGCCCCATCCGCGTACCTGGCCCCGTCTCACGGCAAACACCTCGCGAGGCCGTCCCTCTCCACAATCACGTCGGTAGGGACGCAGAAGACTCTTGTTCCTGCGCCGCCGCCTGCTCCTCCAAAGGACGACATCACCACACAGCGAACCGAGTCTCCTGTGCGCGGTCTGGGTCACGACTTTGGGGCTTCTTCGCCTCCGCGACAGCAAATCTGGCAGCGCCGTCGCTCCCTCAACGGCAGCCGCGATCTTCCCGATCTCCGCCTGGACAAGAGCCACGGTTCGACCGCATCTTGTTCCTCCATCTCGACCATTCGCGCGTCGCAGAAGCCTCTCCCGCCCCTCAAGGCGTCGTCGACATCTCCTGATCCTCCCGCGGAAGCATCAGACTCGACGGAACGCGAGGTGGCGCCTGCGCTTCCAGCGAATGACTCCGAAGCAATGGGTCATGCAAGCTCAAAAATCAACAAGCTGAAGAAGGTTCTCCGCAAGTCTCACACCTCCGAGGACATGGCCAAAAGCATCAGCGGCGGCTCGGTGACGACGACCACGCAACTCATCAGCCCGCCAACACCCGAATACCAGCATCAGGATGTGCAGACGCCTGTCATGAGTAGCTTCACGGCACCAGACTCGCCCGCGACTTCCCCTGAGCGGCACGCACCGCACCTGACTATCACCGCCAATCTATCCAAGGAGCGGCCGCAACCCCAGGGACAGCCTGCAAAGGAGACGAAGGCCATCACTAGAAAGGCTGTGCCGGTCTCGACGCAGCCAAAGGCGGAGCCGGAGCCAGCCGTGCTGCATCCGGCCAAGAGCCTGCCCAGCCTCCAGACCAACCTACCACCAACACCGAGCCAGCAGTCGTTGCCGCCAGCTTCGGCACGTCCACACTCAGGACGTGCCTCGCCAGCTCCTGACCAGGCCAGCCGAGGACGCCAGCGTACGCCTCGTGGCCCTCCTGGTGGACCAGGCCCCTTTTCCGGACAACCCGGGCCACCCGGGTCTTATGGAGGCTTTCCACAACCTCCAGGCAACAACTCCCGCCCGACGTCGGTGTCCTCAGCCAGGCCTAGTTCGCGAGGCTCAGTTCGACCCAATGGGCCTCCACGACGACCCGACGCGGAGCCGCGGATGGTCATGTCCGCCAATGGAGATCTCTGCTACCGAGGTCGATATGGCACGCTGTATCCGGAGATGAAGCCAAAGGAAGAGCCGTATCCCGATCCCGTGCCGTTCCCGGCGACAACAAAGGAGCCATCCGCTCCGGGCACAATCTTCAAGGCTGTGCCGGTGCGAGAGCGTCATATGAATTGCTTCCAGAACCACCGTTTCATGTCAAAGCGGCAGAACAAGGTCTATCCCTTGGCATGCCAGACATGCGAGAAGGCGGACAATGAGGACAGATGGGGCTGCGCATTCTGTAGCTTGCGGGTGTGCGAATCCTGCTACAAGCTCTTGAACGAGAGCAAAAGAGATCTCGGCACGCTCATGGACAGTCTACCGCAGCCGTCGACGCTCAGCCTTTCGTCCCCCCTACGACCCGGCTCCGCTTTGGGGTTGCAGAGCAGCTCACAATGAGGGCTTCCGGCCATTCTTCCACCTCTCTTGTTTCTTTCTGTCTCACGCACGCTACTTTTTCATTTGTCACCGCATAGAATTGGCTTTGGGAAACCAGGTAGACACGGCGCCACCGTACAGGCACATCACACGATACCAGCGAGCATGCACGGCGCGATAGGCTGTGGACTGGATGAAGACACGCGCACGAAACCCCAGGATTGACGAAGGAGGCAATAACTGCATGGGCAGCGGGCTCACAGGCTGAGCATGATAACAGGTTTCATCTTTGTACGTCCATGAGAGGTTTCACAGCGAGCATATACATATGTAATGTGTAGGAAATCCAAGCGATCATCTAATTTCGAGCCACAGCGAGCGAGCACCGCGTCCTTTGTGTATGAAGCTGTACATCAGTGCTCGTGAGACAACTCAGTTTCCCGAAAGGGGCACGGAACATTGTCCCCTGGACCTCCGTTGTCCTGCACATCAGCGTGTGATCGGGGGGGAATTCACCAACCCAATGATTTTCCATCCAGTGACGAGAAGCCTGCGACCGACTGAGTGCCCTAAACGGAGAAAAGGGCCCTCCAGCTGCAGCGTACCTTTTCTGATTCGAGGGATTACTCACCTGTAGAACCGGCACATTGTCCGGGGTACATGCATATTCCGTTCGGGACTGCCATCGATCTTCTGTGGGGGAATGGAATAGAGTCAATACTTAGACTCTAGGTTGAGTCAAGTTAAAAGTGGAAGCTCTGGTCATCAACTCTGGACATTTCTCATGCCGATCACTCTTATCACTTCCAGCTGCAATCTACACCATTGGGATCTTATCTTACAGAACCGTCACGATGAAATTTGTCTCCAGCATCCTCTCCCTCGCTCTCGTGGCACTGGCCCTTGCATCGCCTCTTGAGAAGCGCGCCTCTGCCACCGATCCTTGCAATATTGGCTACTGCACGCAGAACGGCGGGTGAGCTGTACCCCGGACTGAATGGACTTGGCAAGGGGCTGACGAGTGACCAGTACGACGGGCGGTGCCGGTGGCTCGACGACGACTGTGCGTAGCGTCTCTGAGCTCCAGGCTGCAGCGAGTGCGTCCGGGCCGCGCATCATCTTTGTTGAGGGCTCGATCAAGGGGGCCGCCAAGATTGATGTCGGCTCCGACAAGACTATTATCGGCCGCCCTGGCAGCGGTAGGTCTCCATTCTCCCTCGCTCATGGCGGAACGTGTTTGCTGAGTGTGATGCGCAGGTCTCGAGGGCGTCGGCCTCGAGGTGTACGGCCAGTCCAACGTGATCATCCGCAACATGAAAATTGGCAAGGTCCTCGCCGACTATGGCGACGCCATCCGCATCCTCTACTCGACCAACGTCTGGGTCGACCACTGTGACCTGTACGGCGACCGCAGCGTGAGCAAGGACACCTACGATGGACTCGTGGACCTGTCCCACGCCGCTGACTGGGTGACCATCTCCTACACATACTTCCACGACCACGTGAGTGCCTCCCTCGAGCGCAGCCCGAGACCAGATTACTGACGAATCCTTCATAGTCCAAGGCCAGCCTTGTCGGTCACTCGGACAGCAACGGCGCCGAGGACAAGGGCAAGTTGAGGGTGACATATGCCAACAACCACTTTTACAACCTCGCGAGCCGCACGCCCCTCTTGCGCTTCGGCACCGCCCACATTTTCAAGTGAGTCTTTCTCTCTCTCTTCTCTGCCCGTCAACAAGGGGGATAGAGACTGACTAACTGGCTGCCAGCAACCTCTACGACGCCGTCGACACGGGCGTCAACACGCGCATGGGCGCGCAGGCGCTGGTGCAGTCGTCCGTCTTCCAGAACTCGGGCAAGAAGGCCATCTTTAGCGAGTCCAGCAAGGAGGTCGGCTACGCCGTGGCCATTGATGTCGTGCTGGGCGGGCAGAGCGCCAACACGGCGCCGCAGGGTTCGCTGGGGGCTGGCAGCTTCCCGTACCAGTACAGTCTGCTCGGCTCGGGACGTGTTGCGAGCACGGTGCCGGGGCAGGCTGGCCAGCGGTTGACCTTCTAGTTGGGTTGTAACTTGTGGGCGAGGCATGTCCAAGTTGGACAGCATTGACTTGCTACGTTGGTTGGTTGTGGAACTGTCACTGAGGGGTGAGGCTTTCTGTAGCACAACAAGAACCGCTCACTCAACCCGCGCCTCGCTACATCGGTTGTTCACAACCAACTATCTTCCGCAGTAGTCATGTCAAGTGCTTGTAATTAAAATGCAGATACTAGAGGTCTTCTCCTCCGAAAACAGAGACGATGCCATGCCACCGTAAGTGGATTCCAGGGAGCAAGAGCCTTACCGTTTGAAATGGTCTTGGTCTGTTACTCCAGAGACTGTAGGTACCGTTTGCCTGGGACAGATTCATGACTAACCGTTGGTGCGATGAGGTGAAGACGGTATTCCTTTTTGGGGGGAAGAAATATAATATTTCGCGATTCATATTAGGCTACGACGTATAAATCCTGTTCATCTGCGCGTGGCGTCGAAGTCTCACAGCGATCATCTACTTAGAAGGGGCTAATTATCTCGGCTTTTTGAACACCTCTCTCATTCACTCTATTACAATGTCATAAACATGAGTCGCCATCTCAATAGAGCGGGTGAATCGTTCAGAACCTTTCCCGCGTGGTCTATAACTTCCCTGGCGGAACTGTTGATTTCCGCAGCCGTCCGATAATACAAGTCTTTCGTGGTAGTTGATTCACTAAACCACTATAACCATAAACTATTAATTTCTACAGCCGTCCGATGGTATAAGTCTTTCGTGGTAGTGATTTACTAAATCACTATGACTATAAACTGTTGATTTCCACGGCCGTCCGATGGTGCAAGTAGTTTATGTCAGTTAATTTACTAAACCACCATGGCCATAGATTGTTGATTTTTACAGCCGTCCGAAGGTGCAAGTCTTTCATAGTAGATGAATCACTAAACCACCATGACCATGTACTAACGAAGACCTTGGCTGAAGCTGGGATTCTGGACATTCTTACAAGGGCCGACAAGCCGTGGAAGAGTGTTTCCTGTATTACATTCTCTCAGTAGAATTTGACCAGCATAATCCTCCGTTACAAGGTTTTTGAATCAGTGACTCACGGCGTGCTAGTGAAAAGGCTAAACGATCTGAATGATATAAAACGGCCACCCCCACCCATGTCTATCTACTGTGTTGGTATGTCTACGACTCTAACCCCGGACAGACCCTTTACTGTTTAACAAACATTTACGCCGCGTGTTTGACGCACAAAGATCACATACCTTGCGCGATCGATATCGCCTCAACATGGACAGTTGCGAAGATACCACTAAAAGCCATTCGGGCCAGGTCCGAATTTTGTTGCAGACCAGAACGCACCTTCCGCTTGGTGCGGAATACGGCGACAAGATTGAATTCATGAAGAATCTAGCCTGCCAGCATCTTTGGAAACGAGACTTTGACCCTTCGCAAGAACGCTGGTATCCTTACAGTACTGTATTCGGTCTGGCAGATCGCTTATGCTTTCTCCTGATCGATCATTTCGGCTATGATCATGCCCAGACCAGGCACACGTGCCATTGTTATGGGTTAAATGGACTGGAGAGGCTCTGTACGTTGCTTTATCGTTGTCTATACCTTTTGGAGTTATAAGCACTAACTGGACTGATTGTAGTATTCAGTTACACGAAGAACTCCCTTCTCGGATTCGCAAAGAACTCAAATCATGGCCATTCACATGGGAGGGTAGGAAGTGGCACCGGGTACCCAGGAGCCAGATGGTACTTGGAGTCCCGTAAACCACCGACTTATAATTAAGTCTTTTTTACAAAATGGGATACCCATCTGCGACACTCATATTGCTTTTGTAAAGAAGTATCCGGAGCACGCAAAGTGGCTTAGGGATCACCTGGAGGAGCATCTATGGGCTAAGCTTGAGCCACACTGTGAGCTGCCCGCTGAGGCCGAAAGTCTATGCACACTGAAAAGGGATGGGGATTAGGCTTTTGCGGAATGCCTCCGTGTACGCAGGAATACGATATTCGTGACACCCAAGAAACCAGTTTCAAAACCTTGAACAATATTATACAGTACCCACTATCAAGCCTTCACTTTGAAATGCAGGGACAGGCTGGCCAGCGCTTGACCTTTCAAGTTGTCGAAGTTGGGTTTAGCTACCTTATGGAACTGTCACTAAGGGGGAAGGCTTTCTCTAGCAAAATAAGGGCGGCATACTCTATCCGCGCCTCGCTACATCGGTTGTTCACAACCGACCATCTTCCGTAGTATAGTGGTCAGTATGCAAGCTTGTCACGCTTGAGACCCGGGTTCAATTCCCGGCGGGAGAGATCCGCCAGCTGCCAAGCAGTTCTTTTTTTGTTTTTGTTTTTTAGGAGCAATGCCAAGAGTCGGTCGTTGATCAACTGGTGCATCTATGTATATACGTACATACCGCCTTTTTGCTGTTGCGCGGCAGCCGTGACGTGACGTGCTTGTGTGCTTGGTGAAGTAATCCATTGACTCGAGAGTCGAGCATGCTGCCCCTGGATTAGCGCCCGCCCAAAGACTGGACTGGACTCCAACCTCCCAAAGCCGAAGCAAACCCAACCCCAGCTCTATTATCACCATTCCCTCTAGTCCACTCGGACGACAATGTCATCATCCACAATCGCACGATCTCGATCGCTACGAAAACCAAATCCGCCCGCAGAAAGCTCCTCCGCCGTCCCTAGATCATCCAGGCCAGCAGCACCGTCCGACGCAGACCATCATGGCTCACCGAGTCGGCTGCCTACCAAACCCCCCACGCGCGTGCCGTCGACATCATCATCCAATGGTGGTGCCGCCGCGAAACCAGCACCGCGCCCGCTAGGACGAACACTATCGTCGAGACAACCAGCCGACGCGCCCAGAACGAACTCGACGCGATACCCGCCCACGACGGGCAGCACGAGACATGCACCACCACCATCCGGGACGCTGCGGCCAACGTCCGCGAGCAGCAGCAGCAACAACAACAACTCGGCGTCGTCGACACAGATCAAGCGAGTAGCGTCCCACGCGCGTGCTAGAAGCACCGCCTCCACGAACGGCGCGACGGGCCTCACACCAGCTACGACCTTGAAGCCTCCGCCCCAGGGTACGAACTTACGCACAGCCGCCCACGCAAAGACCGCGTCGATGGATCGAACTCGAACGGCAAGCACATCGTCAACGACCACCACCGCTCGCGGGGCACCAGCCGCAGCACCCGCACAGGCTCAGTCACGTCTTCGACCAAACTTCTCGACCCTACAGACGCACTACTCCCCAGCCAAGTCGCGCGACCCAAAGCCCCTGACCGCAACGTACCTCGCGCCCCCATCCCCGTCCAAACTACCGGCCAACGTCGCCGCCTCGGCAGAGACCAGCAAACTTCAGACGGAACTACTACAGTTGCATCTCCTACATCGCGACGCAGCCACCGTCGAGGCCCAGTGGCGCGCGAGCGCAAAGCAGAAACTCGGTGCACGATTTGAGAAGGCGTGCATCACAGCCGAGCAAGTAGCCGAGCAGGAGAAGGCAGGTCTCGAGAGAGCCAATGTCCTCGCACTGCACGCGTGGGGGAGCGAGGGTGGTCTCGAGGAGAAGATACAGGGCCTCGACACGGTCTTCAACGGTATATGGTCACTCAGCGAGCCAGGCGGCCGCTACGCGCGTATGGCACGGAGATTCGAGCGCTGGATGGACCAGGTCAGCGAGGTGGAGCAGGCGCGGCGGGACGGCACGTATCTGGAGCAGGGCGACCAGAGCCTCTTCATCAGCGACCTCGAGACACCGTGGAAAGAAGACTGCGCCGGCACGTTGCGGCGGCTGGACGGCTGGAGGCACCAACTGCGTGTTCTCGGGGAGCCACCTGCTGACGAGGACGGGACGTCAAGCCTGGCCAAGATGCTGCAGGGCGCGCGGTCCCTGGTGCAGGACATGTTGGCCGAGGTGCAGATGATGGAGGAGATGGAGGAGGAAGCGCTGGCTAGGGAAGCCGAGTGGATCGAGAAGATGAATCGGATGGACGACGATGATACCCCTCAAGCTGGAGCGATCTGGCGGACTGTATAGCACAACGATTAATAATACATCTGGCACTGATCACCATGTAGACGGTTGAGACACACAAGTTGGACATGATAGTGATGGATTGATCGAATAATGCTGTGGGGGATAATCGCCAGTCTGTCTAATCAACGCACCGCGCACGTATCGTCAATCCAGCATCTGACCCTTTGTTTGTGGCTTCCTATCAGAGCTTCATTTTCATCCCGTCATCCGAGGTATCATGTCATAGGAATGCCCTCCGAGGGAAGGCTACGCCTTCCACAGCAGGCTCGTCCACGAACCAGCTCGCTCGGTCGCCGGCGGTCTCGTTGATAAGTGTGCAGGGGAGACCATCCGAAGTATCGAAAATCTGCTTCATAATCTCCTTCTTCCCTCCACCGGTAGCCACAAACGCGATGCGCACGGCGTGTGTGACAACGGGAAGCGTCAATGTGATGCGCTTCGCAGGCGGCTTGGGGGAGTCCTCGATGGGAGCAACCCACGCATCGTTCTCGCGCAGCAACGCATGGCCCGGGAACAGCGAGCAGGTGTGGCCGTCGGGTCCGCAGCCGAGCAGGAGGAGGTCGAAGATGGGCAGGCGAACCGAGTCGCGCGACGCAAAGCTCCCCACCAAGGTCTTCTCGTACTGATCCGCCAGCTCCTGGGTATCCTCCAGGTGTGTGACGTCAATAGGGCGCACGGCGGGCTTCTGGTCCTCGGGAAGCTTGTCTAGCAGCTCCTTCTTCAGAAGGGCATAGTTGGAATCCTCGTGGTCGAGGGGGACGGCGCGCTCGTCAGCAAAGAAAATCTCCCACTTGTTCCACTCGACAACGTCGTTCGGGCCGGACGAGGGGGCGAGCAGGGCGGTGGCGAGCGTCTTGGGGAGCGAGCCGCCCGACACCGCAACCTTGAAGCTGTCGTGACGGGCGATGCCGGCAGCTTGGGACTGGATGATGTACGAGCGGAGGGCGGGCGCGAGGGCGTCGACGCCGGGGAAGGCGAAGAGGTTTGGCTGCGTCTTGGGCATACTGGCGCTGCGTTGCGATCGCATTGTTTGGTTAAGAGTGGTGTTGGAAAATGCAAACCAATGTGGGAGTTTGTTGTTGTTGCTGCGTTGGAGGGGTTCGAGGTCGGTGGGTTGGGTTGGGAATGGAGGGGTAAGTTACCTTGGGAAAGAGGATGTCGTGGCTCGCCGGTGCGCGCAGCGGGAAGGAAATGCCCAAGTGCGTGCTGAGGTTGACTGCTTCTTTCCTGCGTTATTACCTAAGGTAACTGCTGTCGCACTGCAATCAAATAAATCTCTCTCTATTCTCTGCGGCAGTAACGAAACGACGTCAGTGGGCCGATGCGCCCGTCAAGGTGGTGGTGGGCCTATGAAAGAAACGCTCGCTCCCAGCGAGCATGCTGCCGTCTCCATGTCCATCAACTCTTGGGTACTGCGTACGTGCGAACGTACTTGCGGTAATGATAACAAGGCTCCGTTGTCGATTGACAGATGTCGATGACGGAATCACGCCCGCACATCCAGATTGCCATATGCACTTTACGCGCAAGGAGAAGACAGACAGTCCAACACGTCTGCTTTAGTCGTAGAGTTTGTCCCAATGCAGCCTCCCGGTCACGCCACTGCCACGCCAATGGTGGAATGCATGCCTCACGTCACATTGGCCCTCAATGGGGATTGGGCTGTTGGTCGGCGCTTCAGCCTTGACGGTAGGGCAAAAAAGTAGAGGAAAATGAAAATCTTGCCCCCCCGCATGCACGCACGTTTTCATCGTCGACATGCACGAGCCGCATTCCTTCCTGATGGCAATTGCAACCCGGTTGCTCAGTAAGGATCGATTGGCGATAATTAAGTAAGGAAATGGATGGGGTACGAAAGTGACACATGGCGTTCAGTGATTTGGCTGGTCTGGAGTACTCTTTATTAGTATTGATTAACCAAGCACTCCAAAGACTTATCTTCTTCACATGCAAACAACTTGAACCAAACCGAGTGGCTCTGCCCAACAACGTCATGTCGTTTCTGAAGCGGGCGTGCCACAAAGCCTCGCGATGACGTCATTAGTTATGTCGCAGAGGCCATCTGCTCCAAGCTCCAAGTGCCTCCAACAGTGACTGGAGCTCCACCTGACGGCAGCCACTGCTTCTCTTGCACCGCTCGGATGCACCGCTCGGAGAGAGCTCCGGGGGGGACACGCACTGATTCGGTGAATGGGGCTGACAACTTGACAAGTGCACTCACTGGCAGTCTGGGCTCTCGGGCAGGCACTGCACGGCAGCGACCAGGGTGGAGCGGGAGGGGTCGTTGGACCCTCGATCAGTGCCCTGGATGGACCCTAGCAGGAACTGCGCAGCCCCTCCTTCTCATTCAGGGTCCATCCAACCAATATTTTCAAGTCATCCAACCGCGTATTCTGGTTCGTCTGTCCAGGCACCAACTTGCTGTCTGCCATGGCCCTCCAACCACTGCTTACCTTGCCTTGCCTGATAGATTAATCTACCCACATCCCTAAGGTTCCTCCTCCTTCCCGTCGATTCCACTGCTTTCTCTTCCCTCCCCTGCGGTTCTCTACGAGATCTACCGGTCTAAGACAAAGGGAGCTCTGTGCCTGGTGTACGCCACCTTCTGGAGCCCCCAGTCAATCTCCACGCAGGAACGCTATCTCCGATCCGAAAAATACTGCACCCAGTCCCTCTTACCAAGGCCCATCAGACTCGGAACACGACGACGCTTGACATTGTGGCTGTGGCTGCCGATCACGCAGAGGCAACCTGCACGAGGCGTCCGCGGGCAGGAAGCGCGTGACACTGACACGCATTTGAGTTGCCTCTTTTCACACCTCGGCTTTGTTTCGATAGGCCACTCCGAACGTCAGCAACTGTCATTGGAGAGCGTCCTCTAGACTCAGTAGTGAATTGTGGCCACTGCCTCACTACACCCTTGTCCAAGAGCTTCATTGGTCACCTTGTTTGGTAACAGGCATTGAAAATCCCAGTGGCCTGGCTCCTGAGCGATATTGGAACAGCCCGGCCAACAGCCTCGCCAGACTTCGTCCCAGAGTCTCTCAGATTATTTAGCCACTTGCTGTGTGCTCTCGCTCAACCACATCGGGAGAGAAGCCTTCATCAACGACGCTGGTGGGGACAAAAGGGCTTTTCTGCCGCCACTCATTGTCCTTTGATCTGGACGTCGACTTCATCCCACTGCTCCCGCCCAGGGTTCGTCAGAGCCATCATGACAGAACCGGAGCTTCGAGAATATCTTTTAGGGAGGCGACGACACCTGACCAATGACTTGGAGAAACAACCGTACGACGCAATCACGTACCTTCGACGCGCCCTCGTATACTCCGAATTGGGCTATCCTGACCTTGCCGCTGGAGATGCGTATCGTGCCCTGCTCCTAACTGATGAAGCTCGCGATGAAGGATTCGAATATTACGAACAGGCCTCGGAAGCGCTCCGAAGCCATGTCGGCGAGTCTGTGCCAGACATCCTGGACTTTGGCGAATTGTCCGCAGGTTGGGCAGAATTCAACGCCCAGGCAACCTCTGATGAAGAAAGACTAGATCGTCTCGCAGTCCTAGCATCTGGTCGTGCCTTTCAGATCTTGTCTTTGAGTCTTCTCCTGTGCGGCTGCCTCAGGAGCTCGGCAACCTTCTGCCACAGAGGTCTCAGCGTGGCACCTGGGAACAGGGAGCTACTGAACTGCAAAGGCCATATCGAAACGTTTGCGCGCCGGAAACTTGGGAGATCAGAGTTTGATATTGACGACCTACCTGAAGACGGCCTGGTGCGGCGCGAGGTCTACCCCTGGAATGACCACGAGCCCGACCGGTTCGACCCCCAGTCACTCAATGCGATCAACGCCGACTTGGCGCACATGGCACCAAAGTGTGAAGTCCGTGCAGCAACCTTGCCTGTGCTGCTAGAAGGCGAGAGCGAGACCGATCAATACGAAGTGATCCCGACTTGCCAACAACTCGGTGTCTTTGCCAAGGAGGACATAGAACCTGGCGAGGCAGTGCTCAGAGAGTATTCGCTGCTGACTGCGAACAACAGGCTGAAGGACTCGGTATGCGACGCCTGCGGCTCCGATCTCCCACCTCTCGGGAGCGAAAATGAAGCAGTGAACTGCATTGAGTGTCAAGACACGGTGTTCTGCAGTCAGTACTGCCACGACCAGGCGCAGGAGCGGTACCACCCGGCTGTCTGCGATCAAGACGTCGATGCAATCGCCAAAGATCCCGAAGCACAAGAGACGGGCGACACTCTCTACCTCCTCCTCCTCTCGCGTGTTCTTGCTCTTGCCGTCCACGAGGACGTCAACCCGCTCGACGTGCGCGAAGTCAAGTTCATCTGGGGTGACTTTGTGCCCAGCCGGAGCAACGACATTGACCCTTCGCCCAACGCCGGACCGCCTCCCGAGTGGACACTGCCATTTTCGTTCAAATACAACATTGAGACGCCTCTCCACGTACTCGAAAAGATGGACATTGACATATACAAGACCTTGCCGCGACACGACCTGTGGCTCTTCAACACGCTGTACGCCAAGTTCAGGGGCACTGCCTCGGCCAGAAAGACATATGCAGATGGTCGACCTGACGTTGCGGCCGTCCATCCATACTGGTGTCTTGCGAACCACGACTGTGATCCCAATGTCACCTGGGAATGGGGCGGCCGTATGGTGTTGTGGGCTAAGAAGGAGAGGATTGATGGACGTCCCGGAGGCATCAAAAAAGGGGAAGAGATCCTCAATCACTACAACGATATCACCATGCCCGTCAAGGAACGTCGGGAATGGGCACTAGGAAGTCTCGGGGGGTGGTGCATGTGCCAACGCTGCCGGACGGAGGCTGCAGCCGCGACATGACTGGGAGAGCGAGAGTATAAAGTCATTATGAGCAACGGTAACGAGGGGGTTTGTGGCATTTTGGAAAATCAAGCAAAGAAAATCCACCATATATATCAATCTTGGGAAGAAAGGGGCAGGTAGTTCCGGGCTGCGCTCGAGTTCTCAGGGGCCCACTGAAGGTGTTTATGAGAGCAGCGGGTCAGTTGTCGGCGATGGTCAGGTACATAGCGAGGTGTTGTTTAATAATTCTCCTTTTGTGTTTTCTTTCAAAACACTCAGTACTTAATCATTGTCTGTCCAAGTGGCCTGCTCCACGGTAATAGTAAACCAAAGTCCATCCAATGCAGGCCGCCCGGCTCTCTTGCGTCGTCATATTCATTGCTTGGAGCCAGGTCCAGGTAACGGCCGAGGACCGACTATCTGCCTTCGCCCAGCCCCGATGCCCTGGGTGCCCTTGTTCTGCCCATCACCACCCGTGAACCCACTCCACTGACTGACGTCCCACTTCCCGCCGATGCCGCCGCTGATGCCGTCGACGCCATCCGAGTTCCTGGCGGCGGCGGCCGTCTCCTTCTGCGCCTCTTCCCATTCCCGCTGCCTCTCGCGCTCGCGCTCCATCTCCCGCTCGAGCAGAGACTTGCTCGCCCATCCACCGGCTTTTGTCTGCTGCTGGCTCTGGACGCGGCGGCGGTCCTCGCCGTCCTGTTCTGCTGTGGCGCCGAGTTCGCGCGCGTACGTCTGCTGGGGCCCTGAGGGGGAAGGCGCCGGGTTGGATGAGAGGTAACGGTCTGTGCGGCTGGCGTGTGCGGACGGGGGTGACGAGTACGTCTTGGGGTCCGGGAGGGGTCGTCCTCCGCCGCCGCTAGCGCTGGGACTCGTCACTGGAGGCGACTTGGCCGTGGGCTCGGGCAGAGGGCGAGGCGAGCGAGCGGCGTTGAACGGAGAGGACGAGGACGAGGCAGCCTCTGGGGTCACCGCTGGCTTGGGCAGAGGACGGGGGGCTCTTGGCGTGGTGTGCGCCGGCGGTGAGGAGACGTGCTCAGGCTGGGCTGTGGGGTTCGGAAGGGGTCGAGGAGATCGCCCTGGTGGAGGAGACGACACCTCCGATTCAGGGATGGCCTCGTGGTCGGCGCCGTTCTGATACCGATTCCACGCAGTGCTCAGAACCTCTCGCTCACCACGGACGTACGAGTCCTGACGACCGGGTTCGCCCAGTCCTCTACTCTTGGACCTAGCTCTGGCCTTCGCATCCTTGTCTCCCCTGCTCTTGGACCTGGCCCTGTCTTTGGCGTCTTTGTCTCCCGTGCTGATGGCACGACTCGAGCCGCCACTCCTTGCCTGGCGTTCGCGCTCATATTCGGCCTCTCGTTGGCGAGCTTCTTCCAGCTCCTTCTCGAGCTGCTTGATCCTGTCGCCGTAGTTTGTGTCGCCACTGCCAGTGTGCTGGCTGCGGAGTGAGCCCTTGGGTGTGCTGCCCCCCTGACTTCGGATTTGCTGGCGCTCGGCCTCCAGACGCTCCTCGGCCTCCTTCTCCTCGCGCCTTCGCTTTTCCTCAGTGAGCCGCCACTCGCGTTCCTCCTCCTCCCAACGCCGTTTCTCCTCTTCCGCTCTTCGACGCTCCTCTTCACGCGCGCGGTTGGTCTCCTCTTCCCACCTGCGCTCTTCGTCCAGCCGGGCGCGTTCTTCCTCCGCCTCTAGTTCCGCTCTTCGCCGGCGCTCTTCCTCTTCCGCCGCAAGTCTTTCTCTCTCTTCCTCTGCCTCCTTCTCCTTGCGCATGCGCTCCTTGTCAGCGAGGCTTGGCACTTTGGGACCACTCGTGGTGATCTGCCTCCGCGCTCCAAAGGCGATACCCAGGTTTCCTTGACTTGCGCCACCCATGTATCCGTACTGTGCAATGTTCCACGCCGGCGATGTAGCACCCTCGTGCTCCCTCTTACTCCAGCTACTAACAGGACCAGGTGAGCTGGCGCCATTGTTGGGACTCTTAGTCGGGCTATACCGGCCCGAGGCTGAATCACCCGTCCGGTGTGAGAGCACAGGCTTCGAGCCGTAGGCTGAGGATGTGTTGCTTGTCACAGAGATACCCCTGTTGCGGATCGGCGTCGAGGGCGCTGAGTTCTGTGGTTCGGCGACGCTCATCCTGTTCTTCGGTCCTATGGCCGTAGGAAATCGGCTCGGGTTCGCCGCGTGGGCGGCGCGGCTGAAAGCGCCCAGGCACTGGAGGACCTGGGCAGGGTCCTTTTGCTCGTACAGGTCGACAGTGAGAAAGGTGTCATGTTGGTGGAGGTTGAGTGGCGGTCCTTGGCATGCGCGCAGGAAGATGGAGATGTTCTCCATTTGCACAAAAGGCATGGCGGACTGCTTGAACTTGACGCCAGGTGGAGGGACGGCGAGGTTGACCAGCCTGCGCGATTGTTAGTTAGCGGACAGTTTGTCTCGATGGTGACAGCAGCTCAGGGGAAGCACCCACTTGCAGAGCGCAACGCCATCTTTGAGTCCCTCGAGGAGGTCGGATGACGGCAGCCTCTCGCCCAAGGTGTCTTCGATCCACGAGCGCACCTCGTTCGCCGCAGCTGGCGTGTACTTGTCGAGGCGCACCCTGCGCAAGTCCTTGTCCAATGATGAAACGGAAGCCATGGCGTAAATTTCTCGATATCACTCTCCGTTGTTGGATAGAGAAGGAATCAGATTCGCGACTCCTGTCGTCACCTTGTTGAGCTGTTGGGCAGCAGCGGGTCTTTGGCTGGCGCGGAATGCGATAGCGGGGTGCGACGCCTGGTAACTAGACTGGCATGCGGCGCATAGCAGTGCCTCTGAGGAAGGGGCGCCGTGTCTCAGTCAGCGTCGAAAGAAGGTTGTCGCAAATAGGGACGAGTCGTGGAAGCAAAGGTAGGCAAAACGGTTCAGGTGTTGTCGAGAGCAAAGGCCGTGGCGCAGTCGCGGGGTGTAGCTGTAATATGTGGTAGCTTCAATTACGTAGCGGTGCCAAGGAGGAATGGGTGAAGGCGAAGACGTGCTGCACGTATTACTTATGTGGCTGGAGACTGTGGCTGAGGCAATCCCTGTCCGATCGGGATTCGATGCATCGATGCATAATTCAGCATTAATTATTGGTGCATGTCTGATTGACCTCATCATCGCGAAAGGTGCGCCAGCGCCAGTCTTCACCACACACAACACACACAGCCATGCCGCCCTCGAGACGAATCGGTGTCCTGGCGCAGTCCTGGTACAGATGGAAGGCCCTCCGTCTGCCCTGGCGGCGGAAGTTCCTCGTCGGTAAGCTCTCCCTCTCTGCGCCCTTCTCAAGGCCCTTGCATGCTCACCACAGCCAGGCTTTGACCTCAACGGCTTCACATACTGGGAGTTCCGCCTCGCCGGCGTCGACAAGGCGACCCGCTGGCGCCGCATCGTCAAATACCCGCGCTCGACACACCTCTCGGACGTGCACATCTCGCCGCAGTGGCATCAGTGGCTGCGCTACACGCGCAACGACCCGCCCAGCGTGGGCGAGCAAAAGGACGACGTGGCGCGCCAGGCGAGGATGCGCGTGCTCGCGGCCGAGGCGGACGCCCGGTGGGCGGCCAAGCCGCGGGTGATGGATGCGCCCGGCCAGCAGTCGGGGCAGCCGTCGCCAGCGCTGCAGAGTCCCGGGGCCAAGGGTCCGTTGAAGCAGGACGAGCGGCAGGAGGAGAAGACGACACAGCAGCAGCAGAACACAAAGGCGAAAGAGAAGGAGGACCCGTGGGCAGCGCACAGGTCTAGTGGACCGAGTGAGAATTGGCAGCCAGAGGCTTGGACGCCCGGTAGCGGCAAGCAACGATGAAGAAAGGAAGAACGAAAGAATGCTGGGTATCCTCATGTAATTACTATCTGTATCATTGTGTGCATAAAAGAAGGAATCCAAGCCCAAACGCCAGGCCATGTCCGAGCAATGTGGTATCCTTGTAAACATCTCTCCAGACAAACGCCGCTTATTCATGCCATCGTGTGTGTCATCAGTCACTTCTGAACAGCCATCACGCCGCCGCCCCATGCGTAGCTTGTATCACGTCCAACAAGATCCGCAGCCGCTCTGAAGAGTTACTCAGCATCTCGTGAGCCATCACTTCTGCCGAGCCCGCCGTATTCTTGCCGCTTTTCCTCTTCACCTTGACCTTGTTCTCGCGTGCCGCGATCCCAGTCTCGACAGCCCCCACCACTTCTCTCATTTCCTTGTCGTTGCCGACCTTGTTGCTCATCCAGATCAGCTGCAGCGCGCTCTCGATCGCAATGGATAGCTTCGCATTATCCTCGGCAGACGTGCTGTTGGCTGCGTGCAGGGCGTAGCACCTCGCGAGCATGATGCTTGACAGAGCCGCTGCCTGCTCGCCCTCCGGATCCACCAAGCCCGGCTGTTTGTATCGCGACAACAAGTGGTGGAACAGCCCCTTGAGGACGGTGGGGTGCGTCTCGGGGATGAGTGCGTTGTGCCGCTGCGTCACAACGAGCGCAAAGGCTGGCAGCGAAAGCACTCGAAGCCCGGCCGCAAACTTAATGTAGAGATCGTCCATCTCATCCAACTTGTGAAACTGCCAGAGCGCTAGGGAGAGCAGCTTGAACAGGCGCAGCCGGATGTCGATGGACTCGACGAACCCGGCGTGCTGCTCCCCAAAGGTGGTCTCCCGCGACGGCGCCCGTCCCGACGACCGCGTCTTCTGTGGCGTCGGTGGTTCGGAGCCCCCCGAGGAGATGGCGTCGTCGTCCAGATAGTCACCAAAGTTGCCACTCTCAATATTGATGCTCTCCCTCTTGCGTTTTCTCGACTCCTTCTTGCGTCCCCGCGGCTCCTTCTCAAACACCTCGGGGAACGCGGCGGACGCCAGGTCGCTGCCATCCGCCAGGAGCGCCTTGACAAAGAGCTTGGGCGACCCGCGCCGCCCGCTCTGCGGCTCGTCCATGTACATGGCGATCATGGAGTCGTGTCGTAGCGTCAGGGGCACCTCGCCGACACTGCCATCAGCCTCGTACGCGTCGAGGTCCTGCCGCTCCCGCTCTCGCCAGTCCGCCTCGAGCACGTCGACCATGAACTCCAGCCAGGGCTTCCAGTACCGCCAGCGCTGCGGATACAGGGCGCTGCAGTTGAGCGCCCATCCCAGGACGGACCAAAAGTCCCGGCCCCGGTGCCAGAGCGAGCTCTCGTTGGCGAGCTTGCCCCTCAGTCGGTCGGCGGCGTCGGATTCAGCTTCATAGTCGGACAAGTCACTATTGTTGCCGTGGCTGTTGTAGCCTGATCGGCGCCCGGGCCTGCCGAGGTGGAGGAACTGAAACGCGGCTCGAAAGTCGGCATGGAGCGGGCCGACAATGTGGAGGAGGCTGCGGAGGTAGTCGAGGGCATGCGACGAGATGGCCGTCTGGCTGCCCTTCTCGACGCGCGTGGTCTGCTCGGGGTGCACGGCTAGGGTCGCGATGAGGGCCAGATGCCTGGGCGGCGGGATGGGGACGGGTCTTGGCTTTGCGTGGCTCTTTCGTTTCGAGGCGCCAGCAGCGAGCGCACTGCGGCAGAGGTTGAGGCCGGACAGGTCTAGACAGGTCAGCCATTGTTCGTTCTAGCACGCCTACTCGAGGCTCGCGTTCTGCCTACATGTTTTCTCCTCCAGCGATATCTTGATGGCCTGCTTCAGGGTGTACCCAAACTGTCGCGCCTCGCGGTAGGGGCTGGGGTCGCTGTTGAGGGGGCTGCTCGCGGTCGTCGAGTTGCCTTCGGGCACAGAGTAGAATGACGTCGAGTCGCCTGGAGAGCTGTGCTCTGACGAGAGGGCAGCCATCGCAGGCTTGCCCCAGCTTGGCTGGAAAGTGGCTCTGTTGGGAGTGTTGTTGAATCGAAGTGGTAGCGGGCCGGTTGGATAGGTGGGAGACGGGATGAGTAGATGGACGAGCGTCGGATACTAATTTACGCGTCCAGGATGGCGCGCGAAGGAAAAGGTGGTGCCAGACGCGACAACCTTGAATTGAATCTTGATGGCGGGATGGATGGGGAGGGCGCGCTAGTCTACTCATGGCTTAGTCTGTGATGGACCAGGGTAGGCTGAGTTAGCGTTTCCCCTCGCTGCGGACATGAACGACGGCGGCTGATCTTAAGCACTTGATAGAATGAGAACTCTACTGCGCATAGTATCAACTAATGAGAACTCTATTATGTGTAGCATCGACTGCTTGTCGCATGAGCTTCCTGTGTCCAGTCCACAGCAAGCTCGGGATATCAAGGTCTAGTATCGAAAACGCCTCCCATGCACAATGTCTGATGCCCAGCCAGCCGCCCAAACGCCGTTGAATGAGTTTTGCCTCTTCCTCTTTTTTTCTTCTCCTCCCCTCAGTTGGGGATCGCGTTGCTCCGCGTCCGCTCCATCTGCATCTCCTCGCCCACGGCGCCCGTGTCGCTGGTGTCCTCGGTCTTGGTGCGCAAGCGCTGCAGCACGGCCGCCGCCTCGGAGGCGTACTTGCCGTTGGCGCGGATGCGGTGGCCGTAGTAGTAGAACAGGAAGGGGAACGGCACGCAGGCGACGGCGAGGAAGGCCGGGATCGACGAGGCCCAGTGGATGCCGAGATCCTCGTACATGTACGAGGTGAACAGGGGGAAGGCGGCGCCAAAGAGGGAGCGGAGCACCGAGTTGGCGGCCAGCACTGAGGCAGCGAAGATGACGTCTGTTTCCTGGTTAGTCACGCGATCCATCAGAGGCAATGCATGAAACACTTACAGGAGTCGATGAGGTAGGTCATCAGCGAGAGGAAGATGAGCACGATGCCGGCGCCGAAGACGCCAGATCCGATGATGGAGACGGACCAGTGGATGTCGGGACCGTTGGTCCAGGCGAACCAGAACATGCCCGCGGGGATGAGGATAGAGCCCACCAGGCCGGGCGGCAGACGGGCCTCGGGGGGTGCCGCGCCGTTGTGCTTGGCCGCGGTGCGGGCATAGCGCTTATTATCAAAAATGGTACCGACGACGGCAATGGTCATGCCAACGGCCAGGCCGATGAAGGCCAGGCCGCCGATGCCAGGGCTCCAGCCTCGACCCTGCTGGTAGACGATGGGGAAGGCGGCGAAGCACAGGTACAGGGTGCCGTAGATGATGGCCATGTAGATGGAGGTGATGAGGACAATGGGCTCGACGAAGAGCAGGATCCAGGGGCGGAGGAGTGCGCCCTTGAGGCGGGCGGCGACGCCCAGCTTGGGCTGGCCGACGTTGAGCTTGGAGATGTAGACCTTGCCCGTCTTCTTGGACAGCGCCTTGGCGCGCTGCTGCAGCAGGACGGGCGTGTAGGTCTCCGGGTAGGTGACGGTGCTCACGATCCACAAAATACCGTTGAAGATGGTGATCATGCCCTGCACCCAGCGCCATCCGTGTGCCTGGCCGAGGAAGCCGCCGGCAATGGGGCCGAGCGCGGGGCCCAGGAACGGCGCCATGGCGAAGATGCTGGTCGCGATACCGCGCTCGTTGGCGACGAACATGTCGGCGATGACGCCGCCGGCGTTGGTCAGGGGTGACGAGCCAAAGGCACCGGCGAAGAAGCGGAGGATGATGAGCGTCTCGATGTTGGGCGCGCCGGCGGCACCGGCCTCAAAGGCCGTCATGGCCATGTAGGTGATGAAGAAGAGCTTCTGGCGGCCGAACATCTCGGAGAGGGGCGCCCAGAAGAGGGGCCCAATGGCGAAGCCGAGGACGAACATGGAGACGCCCAGGATGGCGACCTCCTGCGAGACGCGAAAGTCGTAGAGGACGGTGGCGATGCCGCCCGAGAAGGCGGAACTGGCAAAGGAGACGGAGAGCGTCGCAAAGGCCTGGACAATGGTGATCAACCACTTGCGCGAGCGCTTGAAGCCCATGGGGTTGTAGGGGTCGTTGGGCAGGAACTCGACGAGGTAGGGCGACTCGGTCGTGCCCTCGCCTGCGTAGTGGTGGTTGAGGACCGCGTCCGTGACGCCGGCCTGGTCGATGAGGCCGCGGACATAGTTCACCTTGTGGTTGCCCTTGGGCTGCTGGCTCTCGGGGTCGCGTTCGGTCATGGTCGCGGAAGAGGACGAGGCTGACGACGATGATGCGGAGTGATGTGACGATGGGGCCATCCTGGCCAGAGTGTGTGCGTTGCGTGGGCGGGTGATTACCTTGGATGACGCAGACGGACCCGACGTGAGACTGCTTCAAAGAGAAGAGTGAGTGAGTGAGTGGCAGGGTGAGCACGGAGTGCGTAGTGTAGTGGTGCGCCCAGGGTTGTTATATGCAATATGCCGTGGACCGAATTTCTGTCTTTGCGATCCGTCGGGCGCAAACAAGGACCCGCTTCGCGTGCTTGCTTGTCTGATAGCTAATTACTGGGTATAATATGAGATAAAAAAGAAAGTTAGCCCGTCCGTTTGCCCTTTATTCAGCGGGCTGTATCCGTATTATTAAGGTCATGCCAGGGAACCTGGGAAACGGGCCCACGCCCACGCACGCGGGAGTCATGAGCGAACGGGTTTCGGGTGCTCTGACGGCGCGAGGCGGCGGACTTGGTTGTCAATGTGAGAGGAAGACGGGCGCGCGCACGCATTTTTCCCTCCTCGCCGTGGTGTGGATCCATCCTGCTGGAGCGGCCATCCGTCGGCGTAGCGAGGCAGATGAACGATAAATGAAAAGGTGGACCGTGACTAGCCTGGCAGGGCGACGCGAAAGAACCTCGGTCGATGCGCAGCTGGCCGTCGATAATGATGCTTGCTTGTGAAATACTGACCCATCATCCAGGACTGCTGCTGATGCTGCTCTTGTCTGCTCGTCTACTCGCCTGTTCGTCTGCTCGTCTGCTTTGCCATGCCATGGTGTCAGCATCGCGTCGCTAGCAAGCTCGCAGTCGTTGCGCAACCACCAGGGGGAGGACCAATTGCAAGACCCTGGTCGACGTCATTGTTCCAGAAGACAGACTGCTGCTCGATGATTGATTGATCCGTCAGAGGCAGCAAGCCAGCCGCTATTATCATGCATGTAGCCGGCCAGCCAGCCGCACGCGATGGCACCCACCACTAGATCCATCCTTGGCGGTCCCCCTTAACGCCGTGCCGGCCCCGAATCCCGGATCAAAGATTTGCACCATCTCGCGCCGACAAGGTAGATCGCTGCTGGCTGAATTGTCCTCGGATCCAACATGCTGGCCAGGCTGGCGATGGCCAGAAGATCTATTGTGCAGATCACCACACGTCGAGGCCACCTTCGCTTGGGAGGTTAGACACTCGCTTGGCCTAGGATTGATACGTAATGTCTGTCTGCCGCCGCAGAGACCCGTAAAATCCGGTGCGGCCGGCATTCAAATAAAAAAAGGAACCAGTGGCTCGCTCGTGTGTACTCGCTCGGCACGCCATTGCCGAGCAGCAATCTGCAGTTCTGCACTTGAAAGGCACGCAGCGTGCACAACTCTTTTCGGCCACCCTCCGTCCCGAGGCATTGCACAACGACGAAAGCCATCCCGGGCAATCTGACGGTGGATACGATCCTCTGTTGATCGAATGAGTTAAAAGTTTGCTCGTCTCAAACACTCTAATCTCCGAAACCAGCCCACTCGTCTTCACCACCGTCGTCGTCGTCGTCGTCGTCGTCGTCGTCGCTGCTGCTGCTGTTGCTGCTATCCGTGCTGGCTGATTCAACGTCGTCGTCGCCGCCGTCAACAATGTCCTCCTCCTCTTCGGCGTCCCGGGGCCGCAGAGTGACTGGCTCCCCCGTAGACTTGAGCACCGGCATGCCCTGTCCGTCGCGGACGATGACGCCGTCCTCGTCCCGTACATACGGCCCCTCATTCTCCTGCTCCTCTTCCCGTAGATCGTCGCCGGGGGCTCTCACGAACCCCGCGACAAAGAATCCCATGACACCACGCCCATCGCCTTTATAAGACCGTATACAACCCTCCGCAATATCCTTGTCGCCGTCGCACGCCTCGCTCAGGCCGCGCACCTCCCAGTCCCGTAGACCGCTGACTTGATCCTCTCGCTTGAGGATCCTCCATCCCCGCCGTTGAGCAACGTCGGACTGCAGGGCTTTCATGACGACAGACTCATTCTCCTCTGCGTGGATAGAGCATGTCGAGTACGTGACCTTTGTCGCGCGCGGGAACCTGAACGCGTGCAAAACGAGCGTGAGCTGGAAAGACGCCAGGGCCTCCAGACGAGACTGGAGGTCCTTCTCCGACTTGACAATGGTCTCGTTGCCGTCGTCGTCCCGCAATATGTTTTCTTCGGGCGCCGCCACCTCCTCGTGCTTCCTTTTGAGCGTCTTGCTGGGCTCTGCGGCTTTCTTCTTGCTGGCGCCGATCGCTTCGGGGAGATGCAACTCGGGCATCGAGTCCCTGCCGACAATCCCACTACCCGAACAGCTGGGGTCGAGCAGGAGTGCGCCTACGTTGGCGTATCGCTGATCCTGGGGGTTGACCCTCAAGAAATCCTGCCCCGGGCCAATCTTGGTCGTCTTCCTCGACCCGGCAATGGTGACCATCTTTTCCAGGGTCTTGGCCCGGCCCGCATCCTTCTCGAATGCATACACCGTTTGGGGCGGGCTGTCGAACTCGGGCCGGTGGCTGTGGAGGACCGCGGCCAGGTGTGTCGTCTTGTTGCCCGGCGCAGCACAGGCGTCAATCACATCACCATCCTCCGCGCGGGGGTCGAGCAGGTACGCGGGGAAGCAGGACGCCTTGTCCTGGAGAATGATCTTGCCCGATGTGTACGCCTCCGTCTTGAACAGCGCCGTGCCCTGGGTGACGGCGAGCAAGTTTGGTACGTGGGGGTCGACCCATATGGCCTGTCGAGCCTTGGTGGTGATGACCTCCTTCAGGGTGCTGGCCCTCTCGTAGTTCTTAAAGGTGGTCTCCAGCTGCTCCTCCACCGTCGTCTTGAGCGCGTTCACTCGCACCCAGCGGGGATAGCCCTCGGCATCACCAGCAGCCTCAGCCTCCACCTGCTCTCTCAGTGCGTCGACGGTAGGTGCTTTCCGCCGTAGTCTCGCACGTGTGAACTCGGAGCTGAGTCTCCCCTTGTGCTTCACGACGTTCTGGCTCAGACCGTGGCTCTGTGGCAGGGCGAGGCCCTTTTTTGATATCAGCAGATCATGCACCAGTAGAAGTGCCAGTGCGGGCGTGAGCTGCATCGTGTCAGTAAGTGTACGTTCTTTCATGGAGAGTGGTGTGCTGTAAGTACCTTTCTCTCGAGCTTGAGCAGTTCGCTCTTCTCGACAACCTCCTTCAGCACGGCGCTCCATTTGCACGTCTCCAGCACCAGGGCATACAGCTGGGCTGGTGGAGACTTGAGGTCCTTGCGGCGAAAGACGCGGGCTTTGAGGCTGCCACCCTCGTTTGGCGAGGCGAGTAGAAGCTCGGCCGCCTCGTGATAGAGGGACATTGAGATTGCGAGGGTACGGAGGGTGCAGTCACGGAGTCTGGACTCAGGCGTTCACAGTTGAGGCTGCAGGTAGAGTTTTGGACAGTGTGTGTACGGTGTATAAATGTACCAGCACTGTGCAGTTGGGTCTAATGCAGGAACGACGTTCATGTCAGATTGGCAGGAGCGACGGGATCATTCTCTTCTAGGATATTTTTGAACACTACGGTAACTGTAGATACTCACTATGAGGGGGCTCCTCATGAATCCTATTGAGTCAAGATGCTGACTCTTCCACGCTATGAAGCAAGCAAGGCTCCCCGAGACAGGTCACAGGTCACAGCAAACCCAGGCAGGAAATGACATTCATCCAATTGCTCCTCTATCCAGCCCGTGAAGGCACTTCATGGGTATCCAACAGCTGTAAGTAGACACGAAAAAGAAAGAAAGAAAAAGCCGATGGCAAAAGAGCCAGATGGCCAAAGAGAGAGAAAAGATGCCTGACCAACCGCAACGGCAGGTCAGGCGGGAAGATGGAAGAGAAGTGATGTAGTCTCGCAATGCACCCATTTTGTCCCACGTCGCTTGCTGTCCAGTCCCCAAACCACCCCATATGTCCGGATGCCCAATGTAAATGAATCAACTTTCAGGGTTCAGTCCCTTGGTAGTACTCAACTCAACTGCCACCAGCTTAGTGGAAGCGGCGGCGGCCGTGGAGGTGGCTGTGGCCGTGAGAGTCACGGCGCGCCTTGGCCGAGCCAGTGGGCTCGGCGTAGACATTCTCCGTCTCGGTGACGGTCTCCCAGACGGTGTGGATCTTCTTCTCGCAGCTGCTGGTGGTCTTGGTGGGCTCGGGCGCGACAGGCTCGGCCACGACAGGATCGGCGGACGAGACGGGCGCGACGACGGGGTCCTCCTCGGCCTCGACCGACGCCTCGGGGACGTAGGGGTTCTCCACGACGTTGGTGGGGGCGTGGGACACCTCGGGCAGACCCTGCGAGGCGGCGGGCACAGAGCTCACAGCCTGGGACGTGGTAGGGTCAGGCTTAACGACGTCGTCGACGACGTCGCTGACATTGTCGCTGACATCGTCCACCACGCCCTTGAGGCCGTAGCTCCAGCCGGTCAGGGGGCAGTTGCCAGCCAGCGTGGACATGGTGCCCATGACCTTGTCGTCGAACTCGGCGGGGATGGTGCAGTCCTCCTCGTTGACGGTCACGCCAGGACAGTTGTTCATGCCCGAGGTGCCGGCGTCGCAGGTGTCGATAATGTTCTGGAGGACATCCTCGTCCCAGCCAGCCATAAAGTCAAAGTGGGAGGAGAAGCCGGTGGCGTCGCCGCTGGACAGCACAAACGGCTGCTTCTTCTGGCCGGGCGTCCAGCGGTCCTTGAAGTCGGGCGTGTCCCAGTAGACCTCGAGGAAGAGGTGAGGCACGTGGATGGTGCCCTCGGGGCAGTTGAGCTTGCCGTTGCCGTTGTCCTCGGGCCAGGCCATGTTGTTCTTGTGGTCCTCCAGGCCCTTCTCCGGGTCGTAGCACGAGGGCATGTGCACGTCGGCACGCAGGGGCGAGTACAGGCCGTCGCAGTTCTGGTCGGGGAACCCGACACCCTCGCCCTTGTTGATGGGGTCGCCGACACCGCAGGTGGTGCCGTCCGAGTCCTCGTGCCACGAGGGAGGGTTGTACTCGTTGTTGAGACGGGGGCAGGTCCACTTGACGTTCTGAATGGGGCCCTTGTTGGGGTCCAGGTTGGTGGCAGAGCCAAAGGCGGGCATCTCGCGGGCGTTGGGGTCGCCGCCGAGGATCTTGAGGCCGGGAGGGAAGGCGACGATCTCGTCGTCGGTGGCCTCGAAGAAGTAGTAGACATTGACGTAGTTGACGTTGACGGACTCAAACTCGCCGCTGTCCTCGTCGTAGAAGTACAGCTGGGGGAACCAGTAGGCACTGTTGTCGCCGACAATCTGGGCGTTGGTGCACTGGGAGTTCATCAGGTCCTCGCCGGTGGCCGTGGAGCTGAAGCCGCTGCCACCCATGATGATGTGGGAGTGGGTGGCACGCCTGCCAGGGGAGACGATGGGGTCGATGGGACCTTGGGTGAGCTGCTTGTTGGTGAAGCGAAGGACAGCAAAGGTACGCTCGTCCTTTGCACTGGCGCCAGTGGCAGCCAGGGCCGCGAGGGCGGCTCCGTAGTAGAAGCCCTTCATGATGGTTGAAGCGGAGTGTTTGCTCTTTTGAATTGGGATGATAGTCCTTGAGTTGGAGGGTACTTTGAGCACTTGAAACCAAGTGAGAATGTTTCTTGGTTGTTTGTTCTGCTGTCGAGGTCGGGCTAGCCGAGTCGAGTCAAGCAAGATGTCGGGGATGAAAGTGAGTAAATGAGAGAAAAGAACAGTGATTGTCTGTTCAAATTGTGTGTAAAGAAGAGGACGTGCTCAGCAGGTAGTCTCCAGCAGTTGAAAGGAATGGATGGACAAAGGTCAAAAGAAGAGGTTGAAGACGAGCAGAGGAAGAGATCAGAGGTCGTTGGACATTGAGGGCGTGGCGAAGGGGGTGGGAAGTTTTAATACAGGGGGGGCTCTCACCTGGATAGTGACTCCACCATTCATTGCTTGTGCCCTCTCAGATGTCTGAGACCCTTGTTCTTATTACGGAGCATTGCTGCGCAGTGTTCAAAGAACAGCTACAAGTAGACGCCAGCGACGAGACTGGACCGCAGTCTGGGCGTGGCCTCCCGCCATTCGCAGGTATCGAGGCGACAGGGAGGCGTGGCTGGCACCGACTGGGGTGCCCGGCATGGGCGCGCTTGTACCTTGCATGCCGGCGCGCTTTGTTACGATCAGTGCCTCAGATGTGGCAGGGGTCCTTGAGGAGGCCCCTGAGCAGTCTTTCAAAAGCCTTTACGCAAGGGATCGAGCGCAGATACTGAGGACTTGGCAATTGTCTGCTGCTCCTAGATTTGCTGGCCAGCTAATTATGCGTAAGTATAAGTAGGTCGTGCGGCCCTCGTGTCGAATACATGATCCCCCACGGCAGTCTAAAGTATCATCGATGATCGTGAACAGTTGTTTCCACTAGGCAATTAAGCTCGGTCGGGTGTTTCGATCTTTCAATCTCCACGATGGACGCCCGGGGTCCACAGATCAACGCTCAGCGAGAGACCAGCCTCGTAAAGCTCAGGGTGCGGCCGATTGCCAACCACATTCGATTACATAGGAACGCATCAGGAGCGATCCATCCTCTTGGCTCATTGTCGATGAAAGTTGGCCTTGCGTACCGCATGGTGGCTTGGTGAAAGCTCGTGCCAGCAGCCGGCGGTGAAGTGGATCGTGTCTTTGATGCCACATCACCCACGCGGCCACGCCTTGGTCAACGTCAAGTCTTTGGACGACCGAGTGAGATGTGCCCACGTTTCGCATCAAGGCCTCATCTTCCCGAGCTGGCCGCATGCATTTGTTTGCCCACTCGGAACGCGGTGTAATGTGCAAACAGGCCAGTGATGCGGTGCTGTGAACGGAGAACGCAGTACGCACTGCTACGGGGGAGCCTGCGGGCCCCGGAACTTTAACGCTTGTTCGTACCTGCAGACCCTGAAACGCGCTACCATGAGAGGCCCTCTGAGACACCCGATTGGCTCAGACCCGCCTGGCGCTTCCCGACTGGAGCCCCTTACCCCTGAGCGCTACCTACAGGCTACAGCCGCGAGTCTTCAGTGGCCAGCCTCCGGCCTGTACAGCGGGGCCACCCGCTGAGAAATTAAGGTTGGACCGTTGGAGTCTGGAGGCTCAAGCTTAAGAACGAAGCTTCATCGAACCCAATGTTGATCGCACTCAGTCTCACCTTTGAGACCAGCAATGCTCAGCCTCAACATCGCCATCACGAAATGTTCTCAATCAGGTCGGTCTCTTTTGCGGATCCATTGCTCTCGGTCGTGCAGGAACTCCGTACGTTCTCCTCTCCTCTCCCTGGGTCCTGGCTAGTCTGGCTCGTTCCAGCGGGGGCGCCAGTGATCCTCCCTCAACATGCGCACGCTGGCTGTTGTTGGCAACAATTACCTACGTGCGTACTGCCGTGGCCCGTAGGCCGCATGGTCTGCCTCATAATTAGCCTCGTAGACTTGTTTCAAATCAATGCGTTTTGTTTCTCTTTTTTTTTAGTTTCCGTCCCTCCATCCCTTCAGCGTTGAACAAAATGACAGGAGGCAGGCCTGTGCTGCGAAGGAGCCAGCCAGCACGCGCGCTGACTCAATCCGGCCCTCGGCTGGCGCCCTGTGCTGACTTTTGAAACAGCGCCACTGCTATCCCCAACCATTCGCGACAATGTTCAACTCACTACGGAGGACGGCGTCAAAAGTTTTTAGTCGCTAAGACGCTAGAAGATCAGGGATTAGCTAGACCTATAGAATTTTTACACTATATTAAGTATAAATCTACTAGGCCGACTTTCCCCTCACTATCGAACGTTATTATAATTAATAAAATATAATTATTTTTTCTTTTAAAGCCGACCGTGAAGATACTATATACTAATATTATAATAAGGGCTATAATTATAAGCCTTAAGGCCTTAAATAAGACTACTATCGAGGTAATAGCCCTTATAGGCGTTAGTAAGAGTATAATTAATACGATATTTACCCGCGCTATAGCGCGAGGCTTCGACCTTACCGTCCGGCCGATCGTCCTTATAGACGCCCTCTTTACCGATAACCCTTATTCTAGCCGTCCTTCTAAGCAAACCGCTACTAAAGAAGAGGTCTTAAAGCTTATATACCGCGATCGATACGGAAGAGAGAAAAGCTATATTAATATTACTAGCGATCTTAGTTACTTCGGTATCGAGATATCGGCTATAACGATCCGGCGAATACTCCGTAGGGCTAGCTTCTGGAAGACTAAGCTTATAAAAAAGCTTAGTCTAATATAAAAAATAAAGAAAGAATAGCTTAAATAGTACCTCGAAAGGAAGGATTAGAGCCTTAATAATTAGAAAAAGGTAATCTAATCTAACGAGACCTTTATAGTATTATTATATCGCCGCGGTAGTTATTAGATCTAGCGAACGCCTAAAGAGAAAATTAATAAAAGCTATATTTATAAGCGATAAAAAGGGTCTTCTAAGTTTATATTCTAGGGTTATTTTTCTTACGATAAGAAAGGTCCTTATTATTATTAATACCTAAAGATTACTTAAGAGAAACGAGCCTTTAAGAAAAAACTTAAGGCTTTAAATAAAATACTTAAGCTAGAGGTAAGGAAAATATAGGAGTTAGAGGTTAGTATAAATTATATAAAGCTTCGCGAGGGTAAAGCCCCCGGCCGCGTACTATAATAACGATAGATTAAAAAGACCCGGAAGCTTACGAGAGGCGGTAAAGGTAATATCGACTAATAGCGTTATTAGAAGATTATCTTAACGCCGAAGTTAATTCCTTTCGCGAAAGAATATAAAGCTACCGGCCGGCTAGGTATATTAATTTAAGAGGATAAGGCTCCGGTATACTTATACTCTCTTTAATATTAAGTCTTCGATTAGGAAAGCGCGCGCCGCCTTCCTTAGCCTAATAACTCGCCGGACCTTAATATAATCGAGCCTACCTAGCCGTAGATAAAGAGATATATTACGAAGAAGGGTACGCCGCGCATACGAAAGGAAGCTATTATAAGGTAAGAAAAGGCTTAAAAAAACCTCCCGTAAGAGTAGATATAGCGGTAGATTAAACATATCCCGAGGTACGTTTAGAAGGTTATTAAATTAGCGGGTAGAAATAAGTATATCGAGGGGCGGGGAACGGCGCTAGTAAATTTATACTAAAACTAGCTATTTACGTCGATATATAGAATTAGCGCGACCAAAAACTTTTAACGCCGTCCTCCGTAGCGTGAGGGCACATGCCTCGCCCTGCGCTCTCGACGTGGCAGGCCAGCCATGTCCACAGAGCACCATCGTGAATTTGTGATAGGTAGGTATCAGAGGAGAAGGTCATGCACTGGTCCGCCCAGCAGTCAGCATCCCGTAGAGTGGCGGTCAAGGTCACCCAGCCGCCGGCCAGTCTCACCGAGAATGATGATATGCTATACACCCAACCGCGCGCCATCTTCATCGTGTTCTCGTCTGCTTCAATGGCGCTGAGCATGGCGAGTCGCTCTCGAGTGTCTGCACGTCCTTGCAGAGATAGCCTGGCTACCCGAGCCAAGGGCAGCTATTTGTTCGTTCTATTTACGAATGTTTGACCCTGATCAGGGCGCGTGTATCCGCACTAATGACGGCGTGAGGTGGCCCAAACGTCGTCTGCAGTCAGCCACTCCTTGCATTCAAAGGGCAGTGTGGCACAAAGCGCTACCTTCTTTCAAACACCATTGAGCAAGCTGCAGCCTAGGTTTAGAACAGATGCAACCGTCTTGTTATTATTAATAGGATTACATATAGAAAACCAACAGTAGAGTAGTATAGTCAATCGGGCATTAACAAGGCATCATGGGACGAAACTCTGCTAGTCTACCAAGTACTAATTAGCTACCAGTAGCAAAGGTGCAGGGTAACTTAGATTGAAGCCAAATGTAACGCAGTGTTTTATTTTGCGTGCGTTCACTCCCTTCGAACAACATCTCAAGATCCTCATCAACTAATTGCTTCGTAGGATTCTTCCTACCAATCACATCGCTGTTTCGGGCTGATTAACACATTGGACTGATACCACAAGCCCACGAAAGCCTGTCCATAAAGGACAGTGACAAAACCAAAGCCAGCGTAGGGATAGAAAAGACTCACAAGAGCGCGGACTCGAAGGAAGGAAATGACTCTGTGCCAAAAACACCGCAGAGTTTAATCCAAGCACGCTGCTTACTACCCCTCCCAGGCACAGACAGACCAGTATAGATCGAAAGACCTCCGGTGTTTGAGAGCAATTCCTGCCGGTGACCTTCCTGATGAGGTCCCGCCTTCTGCGTCTGGTATCATGAAAGTCCCATCTAGTTTGCGAGCAAGTCGTAAACTGAAACGCGCATGTCAAATCGGCTGGACATACCCGACGAGCGTAGTACTCGATCAAGCATCAAGGCTCCGCTCACATGGTACCGTAGAACGCATTGTGGCCCCTGGGCTATCTTCGTTGTGCGAAGCCCTCGCAATGACGAGGTATCCAGCATCAGATCTCATCTGCCCCAGAAGCGGCACACACATGGCACACATCACATGATTCGAGCCGGTGCCATCTGACAAGGAGGTTAGCAAACTTGCACACACGTGCCCTCGGCCATCCAAGACCTGGCCACGTGTACAGTGAACTTGGCAAAAAAGCAACGCCTGACCCTTGTGAGACCTACAGTTTGCGGCGCAGAGAAGGTGAAAAAAGCCGCTTCTGATGTCGGTAGGAGTCAGCCGCATGGCGAAGGCAAGATTGGACTTCTAACTTGAAGGTATGACTTTTCGCGACGGCAGACTCACAGAAACGGGCACCCTCCCTAGGCCAGCCGTTCACGTATGGATCATACGCGGACATGCACGGCCTGTCACTTGTCCAGCTCCCAAACAAATATCGCTCTTGAATAAAAGACTATGGACCCATATCATTAGGTATATTGACGTGGTTATTTGCTGTCCATGATATGTCGACTGGTCTTCCAAGATATGCAGATCCAACGCCGCCAAATGTACCCATAGCACGTGAAAGTGTAGCTCACAGCCTGGAAGCATGGAACTAGAAAAACAGGGCGTAGCAGGAGAGGAAGACACCGCGACACGCACATCAGCGCCCTTCCTTCACCCCCCCTCGTCTCCTACGGTTGCTGGGCGTACTATCATCATCGTCCTCGCCACCGCTCGGCTCTGCGCTGTCCCTGTAGGGCCTCTTCTTGTCGTGGCCCTTTTTGATGGAGATGATGCATCCCTGCTCTCTCAGCACTCTCACAAGCTTGGAGCTCGGCTCAATTCCCGGGAACCCCTTGGCGGCGTAGCTCTGGAATGGCGAGCTGGTGATTTCGCCCAGACACGGGGCGCGACGTCGCGGGTCTTGCGGGTCGATCATGAACAACTTGAATTTGAGGGTGTAGGTGCCCAGACTGCGGACAGAGAGATCGCCAAAGGGGAAGAAGGTGCCCTCCCCGCCGAACTCGTCCTTGCCGAAGAATGGGTTGCCCACTAGCGAGCCGGTCATGCGGCGCTGGTGCTTGAACTCGGCAGGCATCTTTGCGCATTCGTGGGTGCCGGTCTCGTCAAAGATCTCCGCCGTCATCACGTAGGGCTCGTGGCGAAGGTATATAGCAATTTCTTCCCGGGACAGCGCATCGCTCGAGATGAGTAGCTGCAGAATCGGCGGCGGGTCAATGGTTCGTCGATCTCTCTCCCCAGCGCCACAGGCTCGGGCCGCTTTGGGCTGCTGGCGCAACGTTAGTTTGAACTTGATGGTAGAGACCAGATGAGCTCGATCTTCGCCCAGGAGATTAGGTATAGCGCCCCCCATATCAACGCACTGTCGCTCTTGCACGGCCGCCGGGTGCGGCACCATGGGCTCGGTGGCATGCATGTGCGTGTCCATGTGATGTAGAGGGGGTCCTTCGGATTGAATGTTCCCTTGTGCATATGACGGAGCAGAAGGGGGATACCCCCGGGACTCGGCCACCTCGAAACGCTCGCCATTATTCATATCCATTATACGGTCTCGTGAGGTCGGTGTCGTTGTGTAGTAGGAAGGCTGTGGCATGGCGTACGTGGGGGCGTTTTGCTCTCCATGTCGCCTCGGGTCGTCGTAATGGCCGTTCATCTGTTGTTGGTGTTGGTGGTGGTGTTGATGTTGTGGCGGCGGCGGCGGCTGGGTGTGGTATGCTTGCACGTGAGGCGGTGGGCCGTTCACATATGGCGCTGGAGGAGGACCTTGAGGAGGTACATGGGCATGTCCGTGAGCTACCTCTCGAGGCGCTGCCTGCGGCGGTCCCGTTGGCGGGACAGGGTGGTGCCCATGTTGGTGGCCTTGCTGCTCAGCGTGCTCCGATCCAACGGGCCCAAGACTCGCTAGAGGAGGCAGTTTTATGCGTGGCTCCGCGCCTTGAGCAGGCGGCTGAGGGAGAGGAGGTCCAGATGCGTGCGGCGGTGGATGCTGTCCGGCGTAAGCACCAGGCCCCCATAACGGATAGTTCTGTGACATGGCGGAGGTTGCTCGGGAGGTCGACCCGGTGCGGCAAGTGATATCGCGGCAATGGCTCAGTAAGATATATGCACGTTCACGCAGGACACCTAGACGTGGCTTTTGCCCAGCAGTCACTGCGGGGACAGTGGGCCTCACAGCGAAAGCTATCCCTTGAGAAGCAGAAATTTAGGAGGGGTGTATCAGAACCCAAGAGCAGAGTGACAGAGAGGGAGCGAGAGAAGGGCTTTGATTTGGAGTCGCAGACGACTGATTGCTTAGCCGCGAGACGACGTTGTCGCGCGTCTTGCTCCAGACCTGATAGTCGCCGCAATCCCATGGACGTCATCAGCACTGGGCCAGTCCTTGGTGAGCAATGGGGGTCGTCAGGGCTGCAAGAGGCGATATATGGTCAGCGGGATTATCGTCTGTGCTGTCGATGCCGACACAGACTGTCACCAGAGGGTTTGACGAGTGTCTAGCGTGGTAGGACCCTCAAGCCGGCTTGCGAAGCGCCCACGGACGGGTGGAATGAGTGCACACGAGCGTTTGAGGACAACGCGGGTGGCTTGGACGCCACAGTCGTTTGCCAGCGCGAGGCTGAGACGTTTGGCACGTAGCTGTTCAGCTGTTGGCGTGCGTATCCGTGTCCGTGGTAAGCCCTTCCACGAGGTTGGATGTCTCAGTCTGGCTGTAAGGCGAAGCCGTGATGGGAGGAACTTGCCGTCGTTCGTTCTCGGAGGGTAGCAATGTGTGCTTTTAGACCGAGAGATTGCGGTGCACTTGACCTCAATGACACACAGTCAAGGGTCCAGGTGCCCACCTGGCGTGTAACAAAGCTACTGCACTGTATCCTCGTAGAACCGGTGACAATGGCAGCGTGAGCTATTGAGGTGCTGCGCGGCGTCGCCCCGATCCGAGCAAACCTTTGACAGCTGGTATGCGGATGTGACTGCGGCGGGAGGACGAGCCAGGAGCCAATGGATGGGATGGGCCTTTGTGATGGGAAGAAGGCGTCAGACCTACCCCTACTGAGACATAGACACAACCCACTCGGCGGTCTCCCAGCGCAGGCTGAGAGCGCACTGCAAGGGGTTCGGCGCGCGGGTGGCAGCGATGAATCGACGACGACGTGACCTTGTCTGACGCTGGGCTGGCGTGGTGTGGTGGTGAAGAGTCGAGGTGGATTGAGGTGGGAGCTGATAATGAAGGGGAGAAAGAGACTGGATGCCGTGCGCGCCCACGTCGGATTGGACCAGCCAGATCGACGACTGCTCGAGAGACCGACCGACCGCCCGCCCGCACGCTCGCCGCGCGCCGTCTGCGTATGTAGGGCTTTGGGGCGAATGGTGGCGGGACTGGAGCTGCGAGTGCCTGCTGAGTTGCCTCGAATGATTTGTGAATTGTAGTCGTGGAGACTGGAGACCTGCTCAGATCCATCCATGTCCGCCTCTTTCCCGCGCACCGCTCCACACGAGACTTGGACCTACCGTATGTAAGGCACTTTGAGTGGATAGGCATGGGGGTTCGAGCGCCCAGGCCACCAAGGACCGGCGCGAGATCATCGATTCATCATGGCTCGGGTTGTTAGTCCGTTCGTGGCCAGAGACGCAGGCTGCCCGCCACTTGCAGACTGCACCATAATTAGGCAATACGTAACTTGACGGGGAACCTAGCCTAGCTGCCCAACCCGACTTGGTTGAAGGATGCACAGCGGCAGCGGGCCATCCCAGGCTCCAGCCGCTGACTCGCTGGGCCTGTGCGCAGCAATTAAGGTCTTGTCACCGACTGGATGGAGCCAGGGCCAGGGTGCGACTTGCGACCGCTGTCAGGCCTGGCTGCTTAGGCCCTGGGCCTTTGGGCTGATCTCCCGGTTCGCGACTGTACTGTAGCTGGAATCCTCGATTGTGTTAGTCTTCGATCCTATTTGCATCCTGGTTCTTGATCTCCACGTCGATGGCAACTCGTTGGCCATGGGCCCGACCTCTCATTCCACAAGGATGAGCCAAGACTTCGGCAGGTGGAGCGCCCTCCTCAAGATCGGTTTTGCAGAAGCCTGGAGGGAAATTTGAAATCCGGCCACCCGATATCATGCTACCCTCCATCCACCGAGCAACCTGGAGAGAAGGCGGAAATACCCATGGGAAATGGGAACGACTGGGTCTTCGTGGCTGACGGCTGACGGCTGACCGGACGAGGATCTCTTCGGCATGCGACATGGACATGATGCTGCCGCGTACATGGAGTCACCTAGCTTGATTGTGAGGAACTGGTCACTTGGGAAGTAATTACTACCTAGTACTGATCGTTGAGTGATACTACTAGTAGTGGTCTGCCGCGCAGAAGGTATCATGTGACAACGGGAAGAAAAGGCAAGAGCAATCTGTCGACATGAAGTCAATCATCGCGCCAGACAAGACGGGGCAAGAGCAGCCAACAAGTCGCCACGGAAATCCTAATTCCAGGTAACTGGCCTCGCAGGGATCCATCCATCCATGTCGGCGATAGTCTCGATGCGACCTTGAACAGGAAGCTAATGCCAGGTCGATGCTGTGCGAGCCTCGTGCGGCATGTACTGACATGCATGAGAGAAAGAAAAAGTGTGTGTGGCGCCTCGACGTTGGCTGCTGCTGAGGTGCCTGCCGCGAGAATCCACAGTGTGCAGCACTAGCACTCATCATCCTTTTAACAAGAAAATACCCGAGCCAGTTGATATTCCCCAGCTGCTAACGTTACGTGCTCCAGTCGGCCAGCTTACCCCAGGTGAGGGGATCATTAGTGCCTCAGGGATTACTCCGCAACATGTCTGCTCAGCCTTATTGAGTAAGCAGTATGCAGTACGTACTCGAACGGTAACTTGGCCTCTAATACATCTTGTTCCTCGATGCCTCGGGGGCGCTGCCGCAGATGGGACATGTGATGGCTGATGAGAAAGGTGCCTCAAACTTGGACATAGAGTGATTGCATGGATCGCTCAAGTTACATGTAGCTTCCGGACCAACTTCTATATGCGTGCAGGCGCAACTAGGCTGGGCCTAGCGCTACGCATTAGCTCTGCCGTCTGGTATCGAGCAGGGGTCGTGTTGACGATGGACAGCTGGAACTTGGCCGAGATGCGATAGGTGACAGTCACATGAGCGGGCGGTCTACCACCTTGGACTTGAACAGACCCGACGTTGGTCCTCGACCTCTGCCTGGCCGTATCGTCAGATGGTAGTGCACGTCAGATGGCAGTGCATGTTTGACAACTTGGATACTTCTGCAGCTCCCAACAATGTCTCTATGGACCAACAGACCGAGTTCCCTACACTACATCCGTCCCTCCCTCGGCCATGGCGCAACGTACGCAAGAGGACCCCTCTCCCAGGTTCTAGGGACAGTCGAGCTGCAATGTGCCGGTCTGTCATGCTGCATACGTTCAGGGGCGTGATGGAGGGGGCCGACTGCTGCGGACGTGTTGATGTGTGTCTAGCACGTGCATGGTGGCTTGCTGCCTCGAGCCCATTATGGGGATATCGCATGGAGAAGCGCAACGTCCCATAGCCAGTCAGTCCACCACAGCACTCTGTGTCCCCAGGGTTCGGCGCTAGATAGGCATCGCGAGCCAGGCTGCCATTTATGCGCATCGAACATTTATGAGAGCCTTGCCAGGAATCGAAAAATGGCGGGCTTGAGTTTCGAAGGCAACGGATCGCCATAGACAACTCCACTGTAGCCCATGTATGGCATCGCACACAGCATCCAGCCTGCAACCCACGCATATCCCACGAGTCCCTCCGGAAGGGCCGGCAGCGGGCGTCCGGAGCGCTTGTAGAGATTCTGCACTGAATCCTCAACCATGACGGCAAAGGCCTGGCTGGTGAAGAACAAGAATTGGCTACGATCTGGCTTGGCCACACCCGAGCTGACCTCTGCGCCCCAATGGATCACACCCGACAGCGCAAAGGCCAGGGTCAGTCGTAAATAGCGTGAGAGCAATGTGCCACGCCGGATGCGCAGAATGTGATCCACAAAGGCGTCCGCGGGACCGGTGATAGCCCTTCGCAGTCCTTGATGGTAAAAGTCACTGGCAGACATTGGTCAGTATGTTACACCACCCATGCTCCCATATAGACATGGTTGTTGGGTTACTCACCCCCAATACCCGCGCACGGTGTAAGCATCCCGGAGCGACCCGAACATTGGTGGACAGTCTTGTGGTGAGTTCAGCCCCAGGACAAGACCGATGAGCGTGACGCCTGCGTATCCCATGTAGACGCCCGTGACGGCGCAGATAAAGTACCTGACGACAAACTCCGCTCGAAATAGCAGCTCGGGCATCGTGAGACGGTCGACACGCGCGAGGACCACGCCAGGTGTCATCATCTCCGAGTACTGTAGCACGGACACCTCGCAGAGATCAATGGCCACCCAGCACAGGCCCATGCATACCACACGCGTAGCGATCAGATAGGCGCGTGAAGGCGTCTTGGCAGGACTACGTGGGGAAAAGGGGGGGATCTTGTCGATCTGCCATTGCGTTCCTATGCGTCGCCAGTTGCAGAGCATCGACACGGGTGTCAGGACATACTGCCGCAGGAAAGTCGGTTGTGTGCCTTGGCTGACGACATATTCCCTGGACGAAGCGCGCAGTACCACGAGATAGTCGCAGGCGTGGAAGAGGACCACGATGAGAGTCGTCGCGTATACGTACAGCAAGTCGTGATTGTCGTTCAATTTGCGGACCTCTGTCAACGTGGCCCAGACCAATGCGACGAGGAGGCCGCATGCTCCGAGGCGGGCTTGGAGGGCGGCTGTCCGCGTCGTGAGTGCGAACGAGAAGGCAGCCACGAAGAGCCCGAGACTGAGGACTGGCGGAGGTAGCGGACTTGCCATGTTGCGTGCACGTGAGGTCGGCTGTAGTTTTGTTGTTGGCAGAGCGCGCCCAGTGACACTGTAGGGAGGGCTTCAGGGTCAACGACGGCGCCCGTGATGAGGTGTGCCTCCTGGACGTTCAGGGTCTCAAAGAGGGATTCCCGGGCCTGAATTGAGTCTGTGGGTGGCCTACACGTATGTAGATGAACTTGGAAGCGTCTTCATGTTGTCTTCAACTCCATGCCCCTGAAAATCTACGTCGGGAAATCAATAAGCACTAACAGCCAAGTGGGGCCAACAACCAACGTGGCATACGACACTTGGTAAACTATATCTGACTACATGTAACAGACTTGAAGATCATCTCGCAAACTCTCCGCGAGTTTCCATTTTGAAATGGAGATATCTTCAAATTCCCGCTGAGTCACGCATATCGGCGTGTCAACAGGTGCCACAATCTTCATGTTACGGGCTACGGCGGTGTCTAGACTCTAGACGGGCGCCCAAGTGTACCAAGTCCGGAGTTATTATTGATACGTAGGTCAGAGACCGAGTCTGAGACCCTGCCGAGCGTGGGCTCATATTTGGTCGGCAGTATCAACAAATAAACATGGCAGATGTTGAAATGTTTCACGGCCAAGTGCCGCTCACCCCAGGGTCTTGCAACCTTTCACTGACTGGGTAGCAGAACCTCCAGAGTCCAGTATTGGCATCTTACCCAGCAAGTTCAATATTCTCGCCCCATCGTAGCATGCACCGCAAAGATCGAGACGCAGTCAAGAAAGTGGCCGTTTGCTCGTGGTATTAAATTAATGTATTGTGTGTCCCTGCCATCATCCAAGAAAAGCAAGGACCCTAGATCCGTGTTCTCCACCCATCCTTCATTCCCCGTCTTTGAGACAATGTGACTCGCTGCATGAACATGTGCATACATATACATGGCGAATTGAAACTCGTCATCGTCACCATAGCACGTCTTCAGCCACTTTACAGGGCAAAGACGGCAGCGAAGGCGCCGACAATGGCAGCCGTCTTGGCGAGGAGGCCGGCAGCAGCGTTGTCGCCGTTGCCGCCAGTCTCCGCAGCGCCGTCGGAGCCAGTGGTCTCGGTGGAGGAACCAGACTCGCTGGGCGACTCGGTGGCGGTGCCGGTCTCGGTCACGGTGGCAGTGCCGGTGGTGACAGTGGTCGTGGCGGAGGCCATGTCGGTGGCGGCGGTCGAGGACTCCTCCTTGTCGCCGCTGCTACCGCCACCAACAGCACCAGTGGGCTTGGGGGTGCCCTCGGAGGAGTTCCAGTAGTCGGCAGCGATGCAGCGGTTCTGGCACTGGGAGAAGGCCTGGATGCTCTCGGCGGTGCCCTGGCCGTGCTCGTCGTAGCACTTGCTGATGCAGTTGTGGGTGGCTTCGACCTGGTCCTCGTTGGGGTTGGGGACGGGGCTGCAGCGAGCGATGCAGGCGAGGTCATCGGCGTCGCAGTCCTTGATGCAGGCCACCTGCGAGGTCTGGGCGGGGCTCAGGCTCGCGGTGGTGGACTGGGCGCTGGCAACAAAGGCCAGGGAGCCGGCGACGAGGGCGGATGTGAAACGCATGTTGAACTATCAGGTTTGTTAGCTCGCTTGCGCTGAGGACAAGACGTTGGGTAAGGGCCCAAGACGAACAGTTGAGAGTCGAACGAGTGACTGGTATTAATAAGTGTACTTGAGACAGACGGACAGCGACAGACTGGAGCAAGAAGCGAGTTGTGTGGATGAGGGAAGAGAAGGGAAAGGAAGAGAGGGACGTGTCCGGGGGTGGAGGCCCAGGTCTTTAATAAGAGGAGCTGGAGCCAAGGCGCATCGGCCACTAGCACCTAATGAATGACTTGCTTAGCTTGCCATGCTTGTGACCAGTGACCAGTCCCCTGCCTCAGCAAACAAAGCACCGTAATTACGTGGATAAACATGCACAGTTGAGGACGGCCAGCAGGATAATCGGCCAGCAGCCGCTCGTATTGTGGGTCGCCAAGGATATGCCGATCGCGCAACTGGTGATTTTGTCTGGGGAACCGGGACGGCCAATTTTACTTGCAAGCCACGGGACGGGATCAGCATGTCTGGCTTTGATCAGGGTCAGGGACTGATTCTCCTGCATTCTTGTCTTTCGGAGAGACTCTTCATCCCCATGTTTGTCGCGGTTGCTGAAGACGCAGTTTGCGTAAGGTACTAATTGCTTGTAGACTTTTAGTGCGGATTATACGAGGCGTGGCGCCATCCGAACCTTAACCTAGTTGCCCCTGAACAGACCCGATGTTCACGATCAAACAGTATTATAGCCCAGTGCCATTGGTATTAATTGGCAGGCATCATGCCTTGCTTTTCCAGCGGGCTCGTGATTACACCTGGTCCCATCGTTATGCGCAGCACGCCACAGCGCTGTTGTTGGGATTGGAGGGGTGCTTCCCTTCTCACGACATTGTTTCAGGCACGCGCCAACGAACACGTCTAGGCTAGCAAGGCGTTCTTCATCTGACGTTTCTTCTTCTTCTCTTTTTTTCTGTAAAACTCTCAATGTCGGAGGCGCCGATGGACGCATTCTAAGCATGTCGTACGGCCCAAGTGCAGGTGTCCGAAATGAGCAATGGCCTGCCTTTGCATCAACAAGGTGAAGTGTCGTCGAGTCCGGGCCAGAAAGACTGAGAAAGTCGACTGGCGCGCCGCGTCTCGTCGCCAGGCCAGCGAGGCCCGCCTTGCCCAAAGTGGTCAAGCGAAGCGTCCTGAACTGAGCCGACTGGACTTCTGGACCTGGAGCCTGGAGCCTGGAGCTCGAGCCTAACAACACGGCCTGAGCGCGTGTCGGTGGGTTCCAGCCGCTCCCGATCTACGAGCACGTACCAAGTGCCGTGCAAGTAAAGCTACTGCCCAAAACGGCTAGCGCGAACATGCACTCACTTCAATCCAAACTCAAACTCAAAGCTCGCTCCCTTGAATCTCCCATGGTGATGAACAACAACCTGTATTCAATCCTGCCAGCCCGGAAGCAAGAGGGCGCTCTGACACACAAAAATTTGATTTTGCATCCTGACTAACCGACACTGCCCCCTTCTATGTTCTCGACACGCAATTGTGTCCAGTGGCACGTTCGACATGCACGAATACGAGCCCCCCAGTTGCGGATCCTATCAACCACCAACTCCATAAGACCGGTCCAGACACTGGCCACGGTCCACGGCGCTGCACAGACATATATATAGTCTTTGCCAGCATGAATATCGCAACGTCATTCTCCACCTCAAAGCTGCGACTGCGAACTCAACACGCTAAATTTGGCTCGGCTCAGTCCGTACTTGTACATGTACGCTCCGGCAAGTACCCACGGGCGTCTACCATGGCTGCGGTCCGCCAAGATACCTGGGCTCCCATCCTGGCAACTTGATGTCCAGCAACCTCCCATTGTCATCCGGACTCATGCCCTCGATGGCCTTCATGATAGCGGGAATGGCCTCGGAGACCTCGAGGTCGGCTGCGTCGCCACTCAGATCCGTCTTAACATACTGAGCATGGCTGTCAGTCTCGGATGAAGATACATGGGGAGGAAGAGCTTACACCAGGCGACAAGCCGGCAATGACATAGCCTTTGGGACCATATTCTTGGGCCCATAGCAGAGTCAACATGTTGAGAGCTGCCTTGCTTACTTTGTACGCAGGGGTCTTGACCTGAGCCAAGTACTCCTGGTACGCGAAGCAGCCCATCGTTGATGAACTGGCGCATTTGGTTAGCACTGCCTGTCACCGAGCGGTTGGTTGGTCTGGCTCACATGTTGACAATCTTCTTCACGGCGCTCTTCTCCAGCAAGGGCATGAAGCTTTGCGTCACTCTCTGCACGCCCACAAGATTGAGATCCAAAGTGGCAGTCAGGTCATTCCTGAGAACTGTCAACATCGGCTCGATGCGCAAACGGGGCTTGGGATCCTACATTTCTACAATACCGCCGGGTGTGGTAGGCGCCGCGCCTGCATTGTTGATCAGGACGTCCAGAGGCTGGCCTTCCAGCGCCCTCTCGACTTCTGTCACAGCAGCCCTGATCTCGTCCGGGGAGGTGACATCCATCCTGACGGGGACGACCCTCCCGTTGTGGGACGAGGAGAGCTCGGTAATGCCATCTGTCTTGGTGCGGTACGCTGCGAAGATCTTGGTGACCTGGTTTGCAGGCTGCGAGACGAGCGCTTGCACCATGGCCAGTCCAAGACCGCGGCTTGCGCCCGTGATAAGGTAGGAAGTCATTACGAGGGGCTCGAAGTACTGTGTGTTCAAGTTTATGAGAGTGAGGTGAGTCTATCTTTTGCTCCCTCGTCTTTGCTTTCTTTATGTAGCTTGAACGTCTTGGTCCTCTTTGTAAGATATCGTGCCGCGGAGGACTTAAATCCGGGGTATTGGTCAAACATTCCGGGGTTAAGCATGCATGGAATCTACAGCCACGAGCGACGTCATATGTCAGCTGTTCAACACCCCCTGCACGCTCTAGTTAGTCTACACATGTATTGTCGAGACTATTGGTGATGTGCACTTGCGATAGCATGCTTGATCGTATACGCTTCGTTCTGAGGTATCTTTGCTACGATTTGCTGCCCACTCTCACTCGAATGTTGAATCACACAGTTGTTCGTACGGTTTCGCCCCAGTCCGAGGTGTATTACAGCACCCGACTACCCTATAGAACCTGTGTCCATCTTAGTGCTGTGAGTAGCTGGCGAGGGATACTCGCTGATTCGAGTTAAGATGCTTGTTTTGATACTGTTTATTCCGTCTCTATGCCAATTGATCCTGGGGGTGTACATTATGGCTCGCTTGAATGTTGTCCGTCTGCACCAAGTGGCTAGCTAAGGTCAGGCAGTTATGGTATGTCGAATGCTACCCCACCATGAGAGATCACTTCACCCCACCATCCTTCATCACCAACAACCTCACTTTTTCTCTCCTACTTGGCATTGAGACTCAACACTGTTTCAGAGGAATTGAACACTGCTCAAATGGCTTCAGGAGACGAGCTTGTGACCTCGTCCAACCCGGAACACCCCGCCAACCTCATCCCATCTCTGTGCGCCAAATTCTGGACGCTGGGATGGGTCACAGGTACCGGCGGCGGATGCTCCATCTGTGAAGAGTGAGCTATCACAGCCAGGCCTCCTTCATGATCCTATTTTCACTAACAACCTGGTAGTGACCTCGTCTACATTGCTCCCTCTGGTGTGCAAAAAGAGCTCATGAAGCCATCAGACATTTACGTCCTCTCCCTCGCGGCCCAGGACGCCTCCCTCAAGAACCGCGTGTACCTGCGCTCGCCGCCGTGCTACAAGCCCAGCCAATGCACGCCCCTCTTCCTCGCGGCCTTCACCCTCCGCGGCGCAGGCTGCTGTATCCACACGCACTCCCACTGGGCCGTGCTCGTGACCCTCCTGCTCGAGAGCACCGACTCCCCCAAGATGTTTGAGATCAACAACATTGAGCAGATCAAGGGGTTTGGCAGGGGATTCCAGAAGACGGGGAACTTGGGATACCACGACACCCTTAGGATCCCCGTCATTGAGAACACGCCCCACGAAGAGGACTTGACCGAGTTCTTGGAGGAGGCGATGCGCCAGAACCCAGACACGTACGCCGTGCTCGTCAGGCGACATGGCGTCTACGTGTGGGGCGACAACGTGCACAAGGCCAAGACGCAGTGTGAGAGTCTGGACTACCTGTTCCAGTTGGCCGTGGAAATGAAGAGGCTCAACTTGCCGTGGATCAGCGAGGTGACGCCTGTCGGCCCGCAGCGATGAACATGGCGGGTTCCTTTGATATTGGAGCAAAGAGGCGCAAACTGGACGGGGTCGGCATTCAACAAGAATTGGGTTCGCAGAGTTGAATCATTCATCATATGTCTATAGCTCATCTCGTGGACGTGCATCGTCGCCCGCCGCAATGGGCTGTCCTTCCTCCACACTGACTTCTATCCGCTCCACCGGCTCAACAACGTCTTGTTCGTTCATCACACCACCTACCCTCTCCAGCAATGCGTCGACATCCTCCTCCGGCTTGTGGTCGCCTGCTACCCTGGCTGTCGGCAGCTCGCTCCCCGGTATCCCCTCCACCTCTACCTTGGCCGCCTCATCGGTCCCAATCTCCACTACCTGCCCATCGTGCCCTTTGAGTGCCACCTTGCCGACTCCCTTGCCCACGCCAAATAGTATCCGCAGTGGAAACAGGACCAGCCACCAGAGCGGCCCAGAGAGCCATCTTCTGTACACCAGCCACGCCCCCACCACCATCAACATGTAGAAGCTCGTCGTGAGGTACCACGTGTCGCTCTTTTGGCTCCGCAGCAATGTGCCCAGCAAATCCCTCGAGCGCTTCAGCATCGTCTCTAATCCCGAGTACGACTCGTCCAGCTGCGCAAAGGCCGCGCTCGACTCGGCCATGGTCTGCTTGGCGTACTCGCTCCGCTCCAACTCCGACTGCAGCGAGGCATGCATCTGGCGCAGCGAGTCCGTCACCCGAGAGCTCGCGCCCACCGTCTGTCGATCCTTCTCTGACAGCACCGTCCCCGTCTCGTACTGCTTCTGCTTGCGGATAGGCTGCGGAATGTGGACGGACGCAGGTTGCTCGTCGTTTGTCTCGTTGGTCGAGGTGTGATCCGGTATCGAGTACGATTTGACGAGAAGCTGCCGCTCCAGCCTCTGTGCGTCCAGTAGGCTCTTTCTGGCGGCGAGGCGGGCTTGGCGGAAAGAGGCCCGTAACCGCTCCAGCTCGTGGGCCTGGCGCTCGACACCCTCCCGCAACCTCGTCTTCTCCTCTTTGCGCAGATATTCCACATCTTCGGATAGTAGCTCTCGCTCATCCTCGCACTCGCGCAGAGAAATTGCGATTTCCGTGCTGAGCTCTCCGCTCACGCTGCCCTCTTCGTTCGTGTCGAGGGGTACCGAGCCGGGTTGGAACTTGAGCTCCGCAAGTCGAGAGATGAGGTCTTGGATTTGGGAGGTCGTCTCTTGCAGAGCGGACAAGCGCTCCTGCAATCCTTGAAAGGACATTCTGGCTGTGCCTTTCTTCTTCTTCGTGTGTTCACTGGGGTGGACAATCCTGTCGTAAGTAGTAGCTTGTGACGTGGGTTGAGGTGCTGTGACGAAACAGCTGTCCCGAAAATCCACATTCATGAATCGGGGTAATGCATCAAGCGAAGCGCGACCCCCAAATTCTCAACCGCGAACTGCTCATATCCCCGAACGAACTACACTCACTCTTTAATCGACTAAGCCGCGATCCGCGCACGCCGTTACGATGATTACCAAATTCATGACCGAGGTCACTGCCAAGTTCAACCCGTTCTCGCCGTGCGCGAAGCCGGCCCGCCTCTTCCTCACACAACTACCGCCCAACGCGCGGGCAAATGGCATGAAGATCACCTCGACATTGTTGCCCAAGGGGGCCACCGAACCGAGCTCAGTCTACGTCAAGTTCAGTGCGTTTGCGGAACCCGAGCGACCAAGCAAGACTTTGGAAGCTAACAAAAGGCAGAGGACGGCCAGGAGATGAACTTTGCGTGCGACAAGACAAACATCATCGGCTTGACAAACGAATGCGACCGACACTCGCGCGCGCTGCAAAAGAAGGACGACTTGCAAGATTGAAACCCATGTCCTGGATACATTGCATTTCACGGCGTTACGGAAACATCACGAATAGAAAACACCTTGTACAACATGTCATGTACCACTAGAAGCATGGGGGAACATTTCTGTATATTTTATGTCAAGCTACACATGGCAGCCTTGGAATATGACATGCCATACGTATCCCACGACTTTTACTCCTTATTGTAAAAGCTTGCTTAAGCAGAGGCACCGCTGATGAAGAACCACTTGTCAATGGAGGAGTCGATCTTCTCAGGAGCGAGCTCCTGGTGGGGAGGAAGCTGGGGCAGCTCGTTGGGAGCGACGCGGCTAGGAGAGTGGGCAACGGCAGTGTTGGTCAGCGAGATGCCGCCGGGGTTGGTCTTGCCGGTGATCAGGCGCTCCCAGGCCTCAGCGCACTCGCGGACGACGTCCATGGCGTAGCTGGAACTATTAGCAAACGTGCACTAAAAACTGCCAATGGAGGCTCGGCACTTACTCCTTGTTCTTGCACTCGCCGGTGAAGGCGAACTGGTTCTCGGGCTTGCCATCGGGAATCTTGTAGATGCGGAACCACTCATTGGTGGCGCGGAGCAGGCCAGGCAGGTGGCGCTCGACGTCCTCAACGTCGTTGAGCTTGGGAGCTAGAGGGTCGTTGACGTCGATGACAATGACCTTCCAGTCAGTCTCCTCCTCATCGAGGAGGGCCATGACACCCAGAACCTTGACCTGCTTCACCTGGCCAACGGTGCCGACCAGCTCACCGATCTCGCAGACATCGAGGGGGTCGTCGTCACCCTTGGCCTTGGTCTCGGGGTGGATAGAGTTGGGGTCTTCCCAGGTCTGGGGGAAGCAACCGTAGTTCCACAGGTAGCCCTTGTGGGGGAAGCAGTTGCGGACGAAGCGAAGCTTGCCCTTCTTCACATCCTGCTTGATGGGGTTAAGGAGTTCCTCCTTGGAGACCTAGATGTACTCGGTCAGCCCATGGATCCGGCGTTTCTTTTTCTCAGACGGAATGACGTACCTCAAGCTTGCCATTGGTCCAGCGGGGGATCTCGACAATCATGTTCAGGATAGTCTGCTCCTGGTTGGCGTAGAGGGGGATATCGTGGAAAGACGAGACGGGCACGCCATTCTTCTCAATGTAGACGCGGTGCTCCAGGGTGTTGGGAGCCCCAACCTTGCGGACACTGTATTCGGAGGCCATGCTGGCGGTGTGGGCAGATGTTTGATACGATTCCTGCGACGGGCTCGACGTTGAAAAGTGACGAGCAATCTGGGCAGTTCTCTGAGAGGGAATTTGGGAGAAAGAAGGAGAAGAAGAGTGGAGGGGCTTGATCGTTGATGAGGTGGAAGCTGCAGAATGAGATGGAGGGGGCGGGGTCTTCTGTCCGCTGGCAGTGGCCCTGATGCTCCCGCCAGCGGCGTCGCTTGCGTGACGGCGCTGCTGTGCGCCACTGTAATCGCCCGCCATTGCTGACCCTATGGCAGTAGGAAATCTACTAGCCACAGCTGCAGGCTGTTGTTGGCCAGCGATGTCAATTCGGGGGCGATTGGCCAATGAACGTCTCACAAGCAAGGAGCGTGGCCACCTCGCGACTGCCGTGCGTGAAAGGAGCATGAATGTTAGGGGATAATGGTCCCTCGTCTCCGCCTACCGAAGGCAGAGTCGAGTGGCCACGGCCGACGGGAAGATGGTTGGGTAATAAAGTGCCTTATCGTTTGCGCTGCAGGTGACGCAGATTGACTGTACCCGAGGTACGTCGCACTGGCGCGGTCGGGACTGGAGTTGGGCGAGAATGGTTGGTTGATGAAAGGGACAGGCTTTTTGGACTTGCCGAAATGTGGCTGAACCCAAGCGTGTCGGCCTGAGGCCTCATGAAGGATCGCATCGAAAGTGTCTCCCTGAGCACGCAGTAATCACTTACTCCTATACATATCAAGACCGGACATCAATTAGCAGTTGGGGAAGTCTCTACTTGCTCAGCGTGTGCCGACCTCGCACGCGACCCATATCCTCAACAGGCTGAGCGCCACAACGTCGCATTGGCTTCTGGTGCTACAGTAACAGCAACCAGCCGGTGAGACAGACAAATGCAAGGTCAACACGCGAACCAAGGTCATAGCTCGCAAACGACAGGTATGATGACTATCACAAACTAATTTCAAGGTACACGTGTGCCTGCCGTTGCATACAGGAGCACAGGCGATGGCAAACATCAAAGTCCCAAACCCACGCTTCACAGTTTGCCCAACTCAGATAGCTTGTCCAGCTGAGGTACCAGTGGTTGCGGTGCCTTCGGCCGCAGATTGAGTTGTGCCTCCGGCCTCAGCAGCCTTGAGCTCTGCGTAGGTAGCAGAGGGTTGGCCTGCTGCCCCCTCAGCTTCGCTCTGGCCTGCCGATGCTCCCTCCTCTGTCCTGCGTGGCTGATGCGTCTCTTCAAGGGGAGCAGCAGCGCCGCCAGTGGCGACCTCGTACTGCTGTGTTTGTGATTCCGGGCGCCAGTCCCTGAGGTCGTCCTCCACATCGTTCAGAACCTGGCGTGCCTCGCCGGCATACTCGTACTCTGTGCGGGTGTCGCCTGGCACAACGGGGGTGTCATCCAGCAAGTTCAACAGGCGTCGCCCGTGCTTAGCCAGGATGATCTGCTTCTCTGCTCGCTCGATAGTCGCGGCGAACTCAAACTCGTAGGCCTCCTTGAGCTTCTGGCGGGTCTTTTGCTGTCAGCAGTGGAACCTCTGTCTCGCTGTCGTTACTCACAATATTGGTCAACTGTGCCTCAGCGACGAGGTTCTCAGCCTCAGCCCGGACGAGTTCCTGCTCCAGTACCACCAACTTGGCGCTCTGTGGCTCCTTCATCTTGAGCTTGGCGATCTCGTCGGCAATCTTGCTCTTGTTGTCACGGCTGGGCTGCACGCTCTTCTCCGTGTTGCGGATGGTCTTAAGCACGCCTCGTGAATCATCGAGCGCATGCGCATAGGTGTCTTCCTGCTCCCCCATCTCGCTCAATATGACTCCAACCTTATCCGAGATATCGCTGATCGCCTCATCGCCCGTCTGCTCACCCCATTCTGAGAGCTGCGTGGCGATGCTGTTGCGCTCACGTCCGGCCGCCTCATGGGCATTAATCAGGTTGTTCTCGGACTTGATGAGCTTATAGAGCCGGCGGGAGAGCTCAGGCTGGACATTGCCACGAAGGGAGTTGAAGGACAAGCCAGGTTTGCCCGTTGTGCCTTGGGTCGGTCCACGCCCGGACGACTTTCCAGAGCGGAATGAGAGGGTGCGGTGGCTGCTCCTGAAGATATGATTAGCAAATTGCAGGTAGATTAGTGCATTGATCGGGCAGGGGCTCGTCACAAGGAGAACATTGTTGGCGCAGGCGATATCTCGCAACGATAGCGAGGCGCGACACTGGCACTGCGTGTTGCTGTTGTCTGGGCGTCGTTGATCTGACTTACATTTTTGCAGGCGCTTGCTTCGGCTTGTGGTAGATGATGTTCGTCTTGTTGTCACTGATCACACTTGCCCTTTGATGAGTCTCGCAGGTGATCCTTCCTGAAGTGTGCGTTCAGTTGCCTTCCGCCAGAAAACGACATATGTCATGAGAAATGGTCAAGTAGGGGTCTAGGAGGGCAATGACGCACGGGAACACTGTTATATCACAAGCTTGTCATTTATGCTACAGTACTGTACGTGTACGTAGTACATCGCCGCTAGACGCATCTTGGCTCGATAGTTCCGTGGCGTCCGGTCAGATGGTCTCATCGAGAGCTGTTGCTGCTTCACAACGATACACGAAAGACTGGACGCCGGAATGCGGTATGATGTCACCAGAGAGGTCCCGCCCCCGCTGACGACAAGCATACCTTACCAGGGACGCTGGTTGCACTAACCATGAGCAGCTTGAAGATGATTCTCTCACAAGTGCTGTGATGAGGAATTTGATTGCGAGATTCCCATTGATAAGCACCGCAACAGATGTGGAAGATAACGCCTTGCTTCTCTCATGCTCCAAGTAATGATGAACCCCCAACTCCCTTGGCTGCCTTGGCCCAAATCCCGACTTTGTTGGTATTCCGCACCAGTCCCCGATCAATACGCCCGGTAGCTGCTCGAACTGTGTCGCGGCCCATGGTGTGATCTCCTCACGCTGCTGTAGCTCGTCCGTGGAGATTGGTGGTGGTGGTGGTGATGGCCGTGGTGGTGACCATGGTGATGGTGGCCTGACACGTAAGACACTCGCCGCGCAGGAATGATCTCCTCGCGATAGTAGTACTGCTTCCTGGGCTCGGCGCTGAAGCACATTATGCTGAGATGTTGCAAAATGTCGCACTGCTTCCACCTGAGGGCTGCAAGCGTGAATGCTGAGAATGGGTTGGTAGTTGGCTGCAGGCCACAGGTGCAGCCGTGTCGGCTTTATATGCGCATTGTCCGTATCAGGCTGTATCCGTAGCGCCAAAGGGAACGTCGAAGCTGGGCGAGATTCTAATGAAGTTCCAAGGCACACGCAGCCCAGGCGCCAGGGGCGGAGCCGGCGCCATCAACCGACCCAGCCCCCTGGCATGACATCGTCGTCATTAGGCGACCCAGTTTCGAATACGACCAAAATGCATAATTGACGCCTTATAGGCGAGCTACGTAAAAAACACCGAGGACCATAATTTGCGGCTCGATTGGCAGCTAGCCACCGACAAGGCAAAATTGAGAACGCTTCGCCACAATGTTGTCGTCGGCAGGAGAAATTCACAGTCACCTGGCATGTCGCATGGGTGCCATTACGTCGCCTGTCCTGAAGACAATCTAAAGCGTTGTCATTGCAACTGGAAATCTATGGCTTCTTTTCATCAATTCACGCCTGCTTCGTCTTCGAGAACCCAACGTCAATCTTGCCGACCGCCCAAGCTAGTGTGAAAACCGCCAGCATGCTGGCGAACACGATAAATGGCTTCCTCAGTGTGATGCTTGACGAGACGTCATATGTGATGATGAGTTCGCGGTCACGGAATTCGTCCACGAGGTTCCGCGCCTTGATGTGCACAGCAGTCCGACCAATCGTGTCCAGGTAGGTCTTATGTAGACCAACAGTGTGCTCAATGATGGAAGACTCGGGGATATCAGCGAGCAGCTTGACGTTCCTACGCATGTTAGCCTTGCTCAATGCTCGAATCGGATGACTCACTGTGCACCCTCAGGCAGCAAGACGCGAAGGTCGATGTGCTCGTACTCGACACCCTCTGCTTGCTTGGGCCCCTCGAGGAAAGGTGTTCGGAAAACGAAACCACCAGTTGCGGTCCTGCGCAAGTAGTTGGCGGCATTCGAGTTCCATCCGATGGTGAAGGGGTACTTCCACCCTCCAAAGATGGGGTAGCGCGGCTTCAGTTCCAAAACAGCCTCACGCTTATTGCTCCTGAAATGGGATGTAGACACATTGCCAATTGTGTCGGTGAAATAAGCGTCGTCACTTCCGACCTGCAGAGGAACGCGCAACTCTTTCAGGGCATGCGAGTTGGGGTTCATGAACTGTGACTGAGCCCACTTCACGCGGTTGAACTGAGTCGAAAGATTGGCGCCGAGGTGCTGGATTGTGTAGCGCTCCTCGAAAGCAACGTTTCCGCCCCAATGGCTGACCTCAATATCACGTTCCAGGGCTGAGATGTGGATAACTGGCTTGGTGAACTCGAATCGGACCGTGGCCGGGGAAGATGCGCCAGCGGGCTTCTCGTCGAACGGGCCGTACGTCAACTTTGTACCCTGCTTCTGTGGGTATTCTGGGACGTCCCCTGTGCCGGCCAGTTTGGTGTAGTCTGGAATCTTCGCGGATCCGGCCTTGACCTCAGTCTTCTGCTTCAACGTCGGGTATGCGGAGGGGGCATAGATGGAAAATTCGTAAGACAGGTATTGTTCGTCGGTCTGGTCAATCAAGGCGGGGAGGGCCTTGTAGGCTCTGAGGTAGTAGAACGAGATGCCGAGAGTTTGTTGGCCGCCAGCCTTGAGAGGAGTCGGCAGTCGGATGCGGTAGTATTGGACATCACTAAAGGGTGTCAGCAATAGCAAAACCGGAATGAGAGATGAACACAAACCTCAATGGATCATACTCTGCAACGTCTGCGACGAATCGCCCAGCGCCGGCGTCTTTACGATCCTTGACCTCGAACCCTCCAACTCGGCTTAGCTGGTCCGCGGTGAACGGAACGTAATACTCGTCCTGAAGTTCGGGGGACACATTCTCAATGACAGCATTGATCTGCTCCTTGGCATAGTTCTTTTCCAATGAGATGATGTGTACCAAATTCGCATTCTTGAAGACTTGCGGCGGCTTGAAGTCTTTAGGGAGGATGTCCTTAGATTGGCGTGGCTCGGCCGCCAGAACAGTCGAAACGATGCCGAAAAGGGCCGTTGCGATCGATAACGGCTTCATGGTGAGAACTGAGCAATGCGGGCACTCATTGACTTCTTGCGCCCAGGTGCATGCAGTTGTTGGCGAGCTCGAGGTGTGCTAAGGAGCTGCTGGACCAAGAGAAGCATACGTCGCTGCTTGGGTGCGAAGGCCCACCTGTAGCTCTGCAACGACCAATCGACTCGAAGGTGATGAGTGGGGACCCCATGGTTGTTCCGCTCCGTCAACAGCACTTCGTCGAGGGACCCCAACACTGAGAGCTCTCCAGCTGCCAGCTGCCAGCTGCGAAGCCGGTGGGGGTGGAGTGGAAACAATGACGACTTATCAGCAAATGCCTTTTGGAGCTATGTGAGAACTTGCTTGCCCCGAAGAGGGTAATAGACTATAGTGTCCCGGCTTGCTTGTGCATGCCAGTTCTTTGGATTGGCCTGGCTCTTATTACTGGGAAAAGATACGGCTCAGCGTTGTTTGCCAGTCACTCCTGCCTCCGCCAAAGCCGAAGGCGGTGGGCACTTGACGCAGCCGCCGTTGGTGAGGGTTGGGGGTACAGGCTAGCGCAGGCAGCAAATGTCTCTCTACTATCTTCTGCCTTGCCCAGAATCTCAACCACGGGATTTGACCTTTTCTGACCTCATACCTCCAACTTGCAAATACGTAAAGTCAATTGCATTCAGTTTTCATTATTTAAACTGCCACTCACGCACTGAATCAACCCGACCTACTCTTCTCACATTCCAGCTACCCCGCCAAACCCCGCGATCCGTCAAGATGGTAGGCCTTGGACCACGTCCGCCTCCCCTGAGGCAGGGTATGTCAGATTTACTTCACCTTCATCTCGCTCAACTTGTGTTTCATTGGTTCCGGTGTTGCTCCTGGGTCTTTCAACACGTTGGAATCCAAGACAGAGCTGTGTAATGCGTACCGTGGCGCCCTGATGCTTCTCCATGGATGAGGTCCAAGGAGCAGCGTTTCGAATGTCGTCAAGAGGCCGGCGGAGCCAAGAAGCAATGCGCGCGTCAATCTCAAGCCGGGAGTTGGTAAAGCAGAATGGAGTCGCACAGTGGTCCTGGCAAGTGCCCAACCTCGTTCCGTCGTTTGTACGGGCTGGCTTATTGGCTCGAAGGCACCTCTGTACAACAGCACGACTTTGAAATATTTGCACGTTTCCGTCTGTCCAGTGAACTTTCTCCTGTCTCTGTTCACAACTGCTGGCGCGTTACCTCAAAAGTCTTTTCTTGATCTCTAACAGAAACCATGGCAGGCTCCAAGACGGATTTGCCCCAAAACCTCATCGCTCAGATCCGATACCTTGAGGAGCTGTTCACCGTTGACACGCAGAAGCTCAAGGCCATCTCAGATCACTTTGTCTCCGAGCTTGATAAGGGTCTCAGTGTCGAGGGTGGAAGCATTGTGAGTACCCAATGAGTCTACGCACAGGTTATGGAACCACGCTAACATGGTAGCCCATGAACCCTACTTGGGTGATGGCCTTTCCCGATGGCCACGAAACCGGCACCTATCTTGCTCTGGATATGGGTGGCACAAATCTTCGCGTCTGCGAGATCACCCTGACCGAGCAAAAGTCTGAGTTTGACATCATTCAATCAAAGTACAGGATGCCTGAGGAGCTCAAGACCACGAACAACAATGAGGAGCTCTGGGACTATATTGCCGACTGCTTGTACCAATTCGTCGAGACTCACCACGGCGACTGTACCAAGGTCGATGTCCTTCCGCTGGGTTTCACCTTCTCCTATCCTGCGACGCAGAACTACATCGATGAGGGTATCCTGCAGCGGTGGACCAAGGGTTTCGATATCAATGGTGTTGAGGGCCAGAACGTGGTGCCTATGCTTGACGCTGCCCTGGCAAAGCGCGGCGTCCCGATTCGCGTGACTGCGTTGATCAACGACACGACTGGTACCATGATCGCTTCGGCATACACCGACACCAAGATGAAGATTGGTTGCATCTTTGGCACTGGCTGCAACGCCGCTTACATGGAGGAGGTCGGCCAAATCCCCAAGCTCGCTCACCTGAACCTGCCTGCCGACACGCCCATGGCCATCAACTGCGAGTGGGGTGCCTTTGACAACGAGCACAAGGTTCTTCCCCGTACGAGCTATGACGTGGCCATCGATCGCGACTCACCCCGCCCCGGCCAGCAAGCTTTCGAAAAGATGATTGCTGGCCTTTACTTGGGAGAGATTTTCCGACTCGTGCTCGTTGACCTGCACGATAACGAAGAGATCAACATCTTCAAGGGCCAGGACATCGCCATCCTCCGCAAGCCGTACAGCTTGGATTCCTCTTTCCTATCTGGCGTTGAGGAGTAGGTACTGCTACAGCGCATTTGAGCACACTAGCTAACAGATGACAGGGATCCCTTTGAGAACCTTCAGGAGACTTACGATACCTTTGCTCAAAAGTTGAACATTGTATGCAAGCTACCCGAGCTCGAGTTGATCCGCCGACTGGCAGAGTTGATCGGCACCCGCGCTGCCCGTCTCTCCGCCTGCGGTGTTGCCGCCATCGCCAAGAAGAAGAACTATAAGTCATGCCACGTCGGCGCTGACGGATCGGTCTTCAACAAATACCCTCACTTCAAGGCACGCGGTGCCCAGGCACTCAAGGAGATCCTGGACTGGCCCGAGAAAAGCAACCCTCAGGAGGAGGACCCCATTGAAGTGCTTGCTGCTGAGGATGGCAGTGGCGTTGGTGCCGCGTTGATTGCCGCTTTGACGCTCAAGCGTGTCAAGGCAGGCAACCTTGCCGGCATCCTCCACCCAGAACACTTCAAGTAATCAGATCATGAAGTGGCCACGGTAGAACTGCTGGGGCGAATAATCGAAGTAGAAAAACAAGAAAAGACAATGTTTACTAGTGAATTGCGGACGTCGTCCGCTCACATTACAGCTCATTGCAGCCCAAAAGGTCTTTTTCTTTTGCTATAGGATTTTCGTAGATCCTATCCCATGTTCGTGAGTATAGGCAGCCAGTACTTCGTGAGAGTCCAGTAGCGACGACGAACACCCTCCCAATCACCTTTCCCAGCCGCGTCCAGTTGACCCATGTCCACATCGTGGACATCCCACTCAATGTCCAGGCCAGCTTCCTCCGTGTGCACCTCCAGCACGTGCCGGTAGACATCATAGCACACCTGTCTATCAGCACCCAGGCCGTTGAAGAAGCTGAAGCGACCTTCAAAGTCAAGGATGCCGGGTATCATGTCTGTGAAGAATCTCCGCAGCTCAGAGTAGTCCTCGCCAAATGTGTCAAAGTAGATGGCATCGTAAACTTCGCCTTCGTTCATCAACTGAGGCACCACATCTTGCCATCGCCCTTTGTGGACCTTGAAAGCCCCCGGCTCAGGGCCGGATTCCTCCCACTTGGCACCAAACTTTGACTCTGGCTTGGCGATATGCTCCAGAACGGCAGGATGCGCCTCAATAATGTGGTGTTTTGTTGGATTGCGTGCTGCGAACATGCCGTCGATGATGCCCATGCCGAAACCAATGTTCAGTATCCTCTTTCCAGTTGCTTGCTCTGGAAGCAGCGCTTGCACCGACTTCTCCATGATGTCTGTTTCCCAGGCCATCATTACACCGTTCAAGTCGGCGTCTAGTAGCTTGTCGTCGTCGTAGGTAAGATCCGACTTGAGGTAGTCTTGGCTCATGATGTTCTTTTCATCTGCATCGGGAGGAACGAAGCGCGCATTCGTCGATGTGGCCTCGACTTGCTCTGAGGCATGGATCTCAGCGTCCGCCATCTCTTCATCCTGGTCATTGGCATCTGTCTTTCCCTCTGCATCATCGTCCCCGGCATATTCTTCCTCTGATGGTAGCTCCTCATATTCGTCGAGAACGGCTAGGAGAAGTTCTGCTCGAAACCCTGCATCCACGCAGAGTTTATATAGCCCCTTTCTGCCCAACCGCAGAGCGACACAGCCTGGCGTTTCGTTGTTGGAGTCCACGTCGTTCCAGATCGCCCCAGCATTAAACAGTGCCTCCATAACCTCTTTGGCTTCTCCCACTGGGCCATCGTCTTCGTCCTCCTCATCTCCAGATGCCGCATGTCCATCGTCTTTCATGGTCGAAGGCTCCCTGGGGCCACAAGCGCGAATTGCCGCATGGAGCGGTGTCTCGCCCGTTGTGGGATCTTGTGCTTTGCTTGCATCGTCTCTTGTCTTGAGAATCTTCTTCAGATCACCAAGATCGTGACTCCATGCAGTGTAAAGGACATCGCGCACGTCGTCAGGGCAGTCCTTTGGTATGCGCGCGGGCATGGAATCGTCAATAGTCGAAGCCATAATGAACGTTCAGCGGAACTCTCAAGCGGGAGATATGAGACTATCGTCTTTCCAAGTCTTCAATCTGTTTGCCAAGCTCACAACGACTCGCCGGCTCTCAGTCACCACTTACAAAATTTGTTAAGTTTTGTATTTGCTGCCAAGCTAAGGTAAGGGACCCCGCCATCGATGGCCTGGCCTGCGGCCAGGACCGCCCCACTAAGGTTCCAGCCTCGCCAGAACCGAAAGGGCGCTAATTAATCTGCTTCACGTGCGACAGAACGGCGATTGATTGGGCAATGGCTATCTGAAAGCCCCCACTTCTTTCCGTGGGAGTCGGGAGCTGTGCATCAACTCGGTCGTTCCTGCCTGCGCTGCTTTCGTCACTGGCTCACTGCCGATCCACGACTTTGTCGAAGGTAACAGGAGCCCTTTCCTGGCGGTTCCTAGCCAGACTTCACGTAAAGTCCCTCTTGCGATAATTACGAGGGTGCGCGACATTCATATCCCTTCTTTTGGTGAGCTTTGATCTTCTTCTAGCGTCAACCGTCCTTGCCGTGACTCCGAAACACAATCCACTGTCCTCGCATGGCTTCCTGATTGACCCTATGCTGATACTGCAGGACCTCAAGACCCGGCAAAAGACTTGGGTCACTCCATCGAAGAAGCAGTTCCAGGTGAAACCTGGCGTCGTCGTGATGAAGTTCGGAGAGCAGCTTCGGTCGAGCATCATTCGCGAGTACCAGTGGTACTACATCGACTACGATGACCTGAAGGCGGACCTGAAGAATGCCACCGGTCCTTTCCTCAACGGCAACGATGGCAAACAGGAATGGACCGAGGCGGACGAGACGCGTTTCGTCGGCAAGCTCGAGGCCGAGCTCGAGAAGGTGCATACGAAGCAGCAGGTCAAGGCTATGGAGATCAGCAGACGGATCGCGGTTAGCGAGCGCGAGGTCCGAGACGTTGTCAACCGCCTCAACGAACGAGGGCTTAACGAGACCGGGCCGACTGAGGAGGAATTCATGCTGTTGGAAGAGGACCTCAGCGACATCATCGCCGATGTTCACGATCTCGCCAAATTCGTGCAGCTCAACTACACGGGATTTTATAAGATAATCAAGAAGCACGACGTAGGTGGTTCTGCCAAGTACCCCGATGATTTACTGACATTTTGATTGCAGAAAAGCACAAAGTGGTATCTCCGCCCGGCGTTCGAAACCCGACTCAAAGCGAAGCCCTTCTACAAGGAAAACTACGATGCGTCTGTTGTCCAGCTGTCCAAATTGTACGACCTCGTCCGGACGAGAGGAAACCCCGTCAAGGGCGACAGTGCTGCTGGAGGTGCGCAGGCCAGCTTTGTACGACAAACCACCAAATACTGGGTACATCCAGACAACATTACCGAGTTGAAGCTCATCATCCTGAAACATCTGCCGGTCCTGGTCTTCAACGCCAACAAGGAGTTTGATCCCAAAGACTCGGCCATTACCTCAATCTACTATGACAATCCTGAGAAGTGGGATCTGTACGAGGGTCGCCTCAAGAAGACGGAAGGTGCTGAGGCTATCCGACTCCGGTGGTATGGCGGCATGGAGACCGAAACCATCTTTGTCGAACGCAAGACGCATCGCGAAGACTGGACTGGCGAGAGCTCCGTCAAGGCTCGTTTCAGCATGAAGGAGAAGAACGTCAACGCGTACATGAGGGGCGAACTTCTACCGCCTGCCATCTTCGAAAAGGCGCGCAAGGAAGGGAAAAAGTCCGAGAAAGCCATCGCTGAGGACGAGCGACTAGCGTCGGAGATTCAATACTCCTGTATCAAGAAGGGGTACAAGCCCGTCTGCCGCTCGTTCTACCACCGCACAGCGTTCCAGCTTCCGGCTGACGCCCGTGTGCGTATCTCCCTGGACACGGAGTTGACCATGGTGCGAGAAGACAACCTGGATGGACGGAAACGCAGCGGTGATAATTGGCGAAGGATGGACATTGGCATCGACTATCCCTTCTCGCAGCTTCCTCCTGAGGATGTCGTTCGCTTCCCCTACGCCATTCTTGAGGTGAAGCTACAGACGCAAGCCGGCCAGGAACCCCCCGAGTGGGTCAGGCAGCTTATTGCATCCCACCTCGTCGAGGCTGTGCCCAAGTTCTCAAAGTTCATCCATGGCACGGCATGCCTGTTCCCGGATCGTATCAAGCTGCTGCCCTTCTGGATGCCACAAATGGATGTGGACATTCGCAAGCCCGCGAGCCACGACTTTGGCATTCGCCGTCCTGGATTGTCTGGCACCACTACAACCTCAGACGACGAAGACGACGAGGATGATCTGGATTCGTACGAGGAGGATCGGGTCGCCGCTGCAAGCGGGCCGCCTGCGCCTTCGCGTCCGGCCGGTCAAAGTAACGGGCAGAGCCGTGACAGTCGCAGAGATGTCGAAGATCAGACAAGGGACCTTCCGGCTGCCGTTGATGAAGCTTTCCCCATCTATGATTCGGACGAAGAGTACGACGACGACTACGAGCTCGAGGAGGCCAGGCGTGTTGGAGGCTGGCACTACTACCACACACTGATCACCACAAAGGGGCGTGAGTTTGGCCACAAGGCGCTTGACCTTTTGAAATTCGTCATGCCGGCGCCTCGGAGCACCCAGGTTGGTCGAAGCGCGCGCCAGCAAATGCTCTTTGGCGACCAAGCCATTCAGACGAAGAAGTTCAAGGCGCCCAAGGGGAAGAAGATCTACGTCCCTGTGCGTGTCGAGCCAAAGGTCTACTTTGCGGCCGAGCGCACGTTCCTTGGCTGGGTACGTGAAACCTGTTGCCCTTTTCTTATCGCGACGCATTACTGACCGTGTGCAGCTCGAATTCTCCATATACATCGGTACTATCGCCGTCACACTTCTCAACTTTGGCAGTCACCCCACCAAGACGTCTTTCCTGGTGTCTGGCATCTTCACTCTCCTGGCCATCCTTAGCCTGATCTACTCAGTCGTCATCTACCTGTACCGCAGTCGTGCTATTCGCGAGAGGCGAGCTGCCAAGTACTTTGACAAATGGGGCCCCAGTGTCCTTTGCGGAGCGTTGTTCATTGCGGTGGCTCTGAACTTCGGATTCGAGGGGCGTGAGCGCCAGGTGTGGTGATGCGCGCGTGCAAAACAGTAGGCAGGCCAGCCGTGGCACCGGGATGGATAGTAGATACGGCCCATGGTGTACATATGTCACTCTCAGCATTAATTGATTCCAGACTCTTCCATCGGTGACAACTAGAATGCGGTGAACTGGTGTGTAAAGCGCTTGAAAACATTATATTTTATAACCAGATCTACAAACGCCGGCCACTAACCGTCATTCATTCCCATGCCTCGTCAATCTATTCGCCTTCATAGATGTCTATACAACAGCCGTCACTCGCCTCACGCTCCTCCTCGCGCCTTCACCCGTAACCATGATAGCATTCTCTGCTTCCAGCGCACGCATCGCCTCGTTGAACTCCGGAGTCTCAATGGGCAAGCTTGCTCCCTCGGTCAACCTCCTAGCCACATCGCCCCAGCGAACAGAGTTGCCGCCCGAGGTCATGTCGTCGAGGAGCTTCAGCAAGGCGTCCTTGATCTCGCCCTGGCGCCTCCTGTCCGCAGCACTTGTGCCTTCTGTCAGGAGGCTCATGTCGATGCGTCCCTGGGAATCGGTTGCTGCTGTCTTGAGCGCGCTTTGGATGAGACGGTACGCCTCTCGGACGTCGTCCTTGGTCACGGTGTCGGACAGGCGCATTTTGGCGTGAGCTTCAGACAGTCGAATCATGCTCTCCAGTTGACGTGTTGTGGCAGTGATACGCTTATCCGCGGCACGGACATCTTGACCAAGGGCGCGCATCTCGAGGTAGCTCTCCACAAGCTCCTCGGCTGCCTCCTTGGAGATCTTGGGTTGAATGTTGGAGCGCGCGTAGGAAATGTACAGTGTCAAAAAGTCCACAGAGAGGATGTCGTTGTTTGATGGGGCCGAATCGGGCTTGTCTTCGAGGTAGAGCGAGAGCAAATGCTTGGCCAGGCGCTTGTCCGCTTTCTCATCAACACGGTCGAGAATGAGGTAGATCAGATCGAAACGCGAGAGGAGGGTGGGTGGGAGGTCGATATTCTGAGGTACCGACATGTCGGGGTTGTATCGACTGCCGATCGGGTTGGCCGAGGCAAGAATACTTGTGCGGGCATTGAGGGTGGTGATGATACCTGCCTTGGCTACGGAGACGGTCTGCTGCTCCATGACTTCGTGGAGCACTGACCGCGTGGAGTCGGACATTTTGTCAAACTCATCAATGCAGCAGACACCGCCGTCAGACAGGACGAGCGCACCAGATTCGAGGACCAGCTGTCGGGTTTCTGGGTCACGAGTGACATATGCGGTCAGACCAACAGCGGAAGAACCCTTTCCACTGGTGTAAACACCGCGAGGCGCAATCTTATGAACATAGGACAGCATCTGAGACTTGGACGTCGAAGGATCGCCACAAAGGAGAACGTTGATGTCGCCTCTGTACTTGGGGCTGGCACCCTTCTCGAAGGTCTTGTTGGCGCCACCAAACAACTGAAGCAAGATGCCCTTCTTCACGTCGTCCATTTCGTAGATTGATGGTGCCAATGAACGAGACAGGAGGTCATAGATGTCGGGCCTAGCGGCAGTAGCCTTGATCTCGGCCTCCTCTTCAGGAGTGACTTTGCGGGCCTGTTGTAGGCCTTCCTCTTGGCTGTTGTCTTCCGCTTCATCAACGTCCAACGTTGTTGGGTCGGCGTCCATGCGCTTGCTGTCCACCTTTTTGCAGTGCACCATGTCAACAAATGTCTTGTGAACACTCTTGAGCGCTCTCTGGCGTGGGTTGACGCGGATGGGGTTGACACGGAAGATACCGGTCACCACAATACGATCACCAGCTTTGCAAAAGTCCACCAGCTCGTTGTAAGCAACGACAGATACGGAGTGAGGTGTCTGACCAGGCGGGACGGCGTCTGGCGTTTCCTGCAACTTAATGACTTGCTTGTCTGCGAACGCGCATCGATTATGGATGATTTGCATCGAGTTCTTGGAAGCGCAAGAGACTCGAGGGCACACCGTAGGCTCACGGATTCGTCCGCGATCCAGGCCGACGTTGACTGAATGATTGCAGACGTTGCAGCGGAAGAAGGCGTCTTTCATATCAGGGATGACGGGCGTGGCTCGGATAACCATGCCCTTGATGCACACCAACTTGTCGACGTCTTGTACAATTAGCCAGATTCTCCACCTTGTTGAACGAGTGACTTACCAGATGGGTTCAGATCGCGCAGATTGGTCGATGACTCCATGCCATAAGGACGCACGTAAAAGTACATCCTGTTGACCTGATCCCTGAGGGTCTCCTGGGGTTCCACTGTCTGTGGTGCGCGCGGCGTCTCGGGACCCTCTGGGTGATCTGAACTAGGGAAAGCTGGCTCTGAGCTTTCACGAGTGTTGCCCGAAATGTGTCCCACACTGCTCTGAGATTGCGTATTCCTGCTGTCCTCCAGCGCTGCGAACTCCACTGCCGCATTCTTCACGGCCTGGTCAAGGATGGGGATGATCTCGACTGGGTAGACCTGAGCTTGATGGTACAGCTTCTTCGTGGGCGGGTATAGGTTGAGGTCCTGTAGGTTGAGATAGAGACGGTCTTGACCCAAGGTGACCATGTTCTCGACAGCTTCTTGGTAGATTTTGGTATCAGAGTAGGGCGTATCAGCCACCTCCTCATCGGTGAGGCCCTCGCGATAGAGGCGGTACTTGAGACTGAAGTTGCGGATGAAGTCTTCCATGGTGCGGATGCTGTCTGTCAGAGAGATTGTGGTACCCCAAACCAGCCCGTCACCGGTGCCACCCATGATATCCGCTTCCGATGTGTTGTAATCGCGGTTGGAGAAGGTGTGCGCATCTGATGTGGGCAGCTCCCCTTCGCGCAATGGCCTGCCATCACCGTCGAGCAGCACACGTCGCAGTGCAGGCTGGCGAGGGGTCGAGTTGTAGTCTGTGCCAATGTCACCGCGGCTATACCTGGGTGTCCCGTGTTGCGAGCCAACAAAAAGGCCGCTCGTCTCGCTGCGTAGGTCTGAGTGCATATCTCTGACGGAACGTCCTGGGCTCGACGTGAAGTGAAGAGGCGACGATTCTATGACCATTAGCAAATATCACCAAGGATTTGTTTCTCGTTCTAATCACCTCGAATTGGGCCTCTAGCTCTCGGTGTCCTCTGCCCATCCTGCGTCTCCTGAGAGGCAGTCATCTGCCCCAGAGGCGAGCTTGGTGCTGCTGCCATGATGTTCTGGCTTTGTGTGTCTTGGCTGTTACTCATTTGTCGCAGCGGCGAGGACACCATGTTGATATCATTATCGTTCTGTGGCGCCGGCGAGGATTGGAAAAACAAGGGGCTCGAAGCCGATGGCCCTCCTGGCTGTCCACTCTGCGGTGTGCCATCCTGACCTGAGGGACGAGGTGTGCCTGATTGTGAGCGCCGGTCACGACGATGGCTCGGTGACGACATTGTTGTTATCGCGTGCGTGTAGATTTGACGTCGATTTTTTGTGATGTTAGCACCATGCAGATGTCGATATCGAGGGGGGAGGGGAGGGAGAGAAAGGCGCGTAAAGTGGTGGAGACGCGTAAAGTGCTTGCTTGACGCGACGCGATACATACTGCGGCTGGAGTCCAAGTGGCCCGTGCGCACGCGAGACCTCAGCGAGCGGTGGACGGAGAAACTCAGTCGCCGACTGAATCCCAGTCAATTGCCGTTGAAGTGTGGCGTTGTGGCGCCAGGAGAGGACTGGAGGCTGAGCTCTGCCTGCAACGGTCCCTTGGAGGGGCCACGGGCGTGTGCATCTGAACGGTCTCTGGTGAAGCGTTGTTGCTTGCAACAAGAATAACACAACCCAAGCCATCATGTCTCCAGGAATGACCCTTTTCTCGGTGCAAGCCATCCTTATCCTCAGTTCCGAGGATGGCTCGCGCATTTTCGCGAAGTACTACTCATCACCCCACAGCGCTCCGGGCGGTAAGCTCCTCTGCTTCCATGGTTGCACCTCGAGATGCTGATCAAGGTGTCCTCTTTTAGCTGGCAGCAGTTCAACCAACCCCTATCCCGACACCAAATCACAAAAAGCCTTTGAGAAGGGTCTCATCGAAAAGACTGGCAAACAAAATGGTGACATTATCCTCTACGACAATCGAATTGTCCTCTACAAGCTCGAGTCGGATGTCATGATCTACGTGATTGGCAGTGTGGACGAGAACGAGATTCTTCTGTACAACACCACACTGGCGCTAAGGGACTCGCTACATCTCCTGTTCAAGTGTGTAGAGCTCATTCGGGGTTGCGAGCTTTGGCTGACTGTAGCAGGCAATCCGTGGACAAGAGGACGATTATCGAGAACTACGACCTTGTCTCCCTCGCCATTGACGAGATCGTCGACGACGGCATCATCCTCGAGACCGACCCGACTATTATCGTGCAGAGAGTCAGCAAAGCGCCCACCCAGGACGTACCGCTCGGCCGCATCGATCTCAGCGAACAGGGCGTCAACAACTTGGCGCAACTCGGAAAGTCCAAGCTGGCGGATTGGTTGCGACAGGGTCTGTAAAGGGGATTCAGAATCGGTTGGGGAGATTGGGTCGTTGTCTTCACATAGCGCCTGGCAGAAACGGTGAACCACTTAGAGTCAGGGGTGTTTAACGGGTATCATGAGTCTATTGATGAGAGTTTCTATACTCTAATTTCGGAGGCCGCCTTGCGGAGGCGGTTCATCACTGCGCCTGCAATGTCGAGCTCATCGTCTATGCCATCCACGAATATTATGGCGGCCCCGAGCTGATCCAGCTCTCGCAGCGCTGAGAAAAGCCCCTGGGCAATACCGCGCGTTTCCCTGCCCAAGTCGATGTCGAGCAGGCCTCCGCGGACCTCACCACTTGCGCTGATCAGTTCACCTTGGAGCACCTGATACGATGTGCCGGGCTGTTGATCGTCCCCATCTCGAGCATCGTCCGTCGACGCTGCTGGGGCAAGCTTGTTACTGTGCAAGCCAGCCGCCTGTCTCCATCTTTTGGTCCGAATGACGCCCACCTTGCGCATCACGTTCGCATTGCAAGTATCTGCGACACCTTCCTCGGGCGAGAGTGCCCGCTCTGCATCTGCTGCGGTAATCCCCTCCGCGCCATCTGCGCATGAAGCCTCGTAGAGTATGACTCTCGCCTTGGGACTGTAGTGCTTATACTTCATGCCAGGGGCTCTTGGTGCCGTCTTTCCATCGTGCCCTTGGTCTTTGTAGGCCTTGACCACATTCTCCCATCCAGGACATTTCCTCAACTCGTCGATGCCTATGCCGCCTGGCCGAAGCAGCGCAGGCGGGTCGCAAAGCCCGTCGACGACTGTGCTCTCCACGCCAACCTCACAGGGGCCTCCATCAAGGATGAGCTCTATCCTCCCGTCCAAGTCGTACTTGACGTGTTGTGCCATCGTTGGTGAAGGTTTCGTGGAAGCATTGGCTGAGGGCGCAGCAAGGGGTCGCCCCGTCAACTTGATCAGTGACAACGCCAGACTTGTGGATGGCATCCGCGCCCCAAACGACTTCAACCCTGCAGTCACTTCCGGGGCGAGTCTCGAGTTATCCGAGTTGGGCATCAGCATGGTCAGCGGACCTGGCCAAAATCTCTCGATCAACGGTTGGTACTTTTCCGGTATGTCCTCTCCACCAAGATAACTCCTCAACATGTCCAGGTCCGAGACATGAACTATGAGAGGATTGTCTGCAGGTCGGTTCTTGGCCGCGTATATCCCTCGAACACTCGCGCTTCTCGTGGCATCAGCCCCCAGGCCATATACTGTTTCGGTAGGAAAGGCCACAGGTGTATCACGTTCCCGGAGATGTGTAGCAGCCTCCTCGATGGCAGGGTATGCCTCGTGTGCTGTGTCGACTTGGAAGGTCTCAAGGCGTTCTGGTCCCTGGAGGCTGGTGAAATGCCCAATAGGCTGCCTCGTTGAGACCTTGACTATTCGGGTTTCCATTGCGCAGCTGTATCCTCGGCGAGATTGCAAGCTGGATGGTATGGGGAGATAGCTATTTCCGCAATGTTGGTGACTTGGTGAAAATTTCAGAGTGTATGGCTGGCGAAGTGACGAGCCTCCACGCAACGATGAGGTTAATTGAGGAATGAGTTGGCAAGGGTGGGTGAGGCGTCTAATCTGACTCATGAGAAATATTTGCAGCAAAATTATCAGATCCAGATGCAGGGCCTGCGGCATGTGAGGACTTAGTCACGGTGATGGGGGAGTGGAGAGTGCATGATGTAGACTTTGGTTCTGCGAGAGAAGAGCGGCAATCGGAGCCAAAGTCGATATTCTAGAGTCGACCTACGCCCAAGTTGGCCCAACACCTTGAGATTGCATTACACGCAGTTCTCGATGCCAGTCACATATGTGATCACATCGGATTTGCCTTGTGGATTGTTTTGCATAATGACATGACATATATGCTGATCTATCTTGAATGACGTGTATCAGGCGCTACAATATCCTGACCAAACTCCGCGCCTTTTTCCTTTCATCCTCTGTCAAGACCCAGTCAATGCCATCTTCATCGCCTAGCTCTTGAATTTCCTCCCACTCATCGTCTTCCATGTTCGCCACCATGAGTAGCTGCGTCACTTTGGCAAACACCTCTCTGACCACATAGTCGCCCCCAGATACTGTGTTGACGATGGCTGTAAAGTCTCGTTCCATACGTATGGCTCCGTACGGGTTGGTCCTTGCCGAGGGGCTCAATATCCTCTTCTCCAGAACCTTGGAGAGATAGCGGGCCGTAAGGTCCAGCAGACTGCTGAATGTGGCAGGCGTCATCAGACGGGCGATCGACTTCATAAGCAGATCCCATCCGTGCTCGAAGCGGCGAGGTACCTGTGCCAAGTATTCATCCTCGTCCTCGTCATTCTGGCGGGCCAGCTCGGCAATCTCGTCTTCCACGAGAGTGTAGTCCGCATCGCGGAATGTATCCGTAAGAACAGGCCGCAAACGCAGCTTGACAACCTGGTTGAATAGTACCTGGATTCCCTCGTTGAGTAGTTCGGTAGTTTTGGCCACAAAGGTTGACTCGAGTGTGCTGAGCGCATTGGCGACAAATGCGACGTCCCTTTCGAACGGAAAGGCGTCTTTCAAGGGACCCTGCGTCGGGACACCATTTACTGCGCCGTCATTGACGCCTAGACCTCCTTGTATGATTCTCGTCAGATATTCGTTGGCCATGTCCAGACTGTTGATCAACACAATAAATTGTATGATCTTGTCTTCCGGTGGAAATCCTCCCTGAACGATAGGCTTGGGGTACGACTCGTCTCGCATCTTGCGTTGGATCATACCCACGAAATCCGAACTGAGAACCCTCCCGATGGTAGGGACGACAGAGGCAATGATGTCTCTCTGGGAGGTTGATATCGATTTTTGAATGACTGCATTGACAATGTACATGACATCGTCCACTGCCAGGATAATAAAAGGCGCATTGCCGTCAATGGGTCTGTTGAGACTGAGTGACAACCCACTAGGGTACTCGTCGAGCTGGAACGCCTTCTCGACTGATCGGCGGAAGAAGAATGTCGACATGACATTGTACGGGCTGACGAGCTTGCCCGTGACTTTGCGGTATAGCGCTGACTTAATCAGGACCTCCGGCACGGTCAAAGTGGGATCTTCTGCTGTGTGTGTGGGCTGCGTGGCATCAGTGACAGAGCTCAATCAACTTCTGGCTGGCAAACTTACGATGCATTTGCCTGCGAGGAATCTTGTGTATAATGACCATCGCCCAAGCATAATGGCAATCTCATTGAGCAACCCATCCACCTCCTTCATATTGACACCTTCGTCCTCGCTGCTTCGAACGTTCGCCCCTGCGCCCACAGCTGGTGAGTTCACTCTGGGTGTGGCGCCCTTGGGTGGTTGTGGTAGAAAGCTTTGGACAAGGAATGAGAAGGGATAGCTTTTGACGTCGGTCAGCTTCCTGTCAATATTCCTTTCATCGCTCCAGGTGTCGAGGATGATGCCGCCCTGGACATCGGCCTCCATCTGCAGACGCTCTATCACGCGCACCATCTTGCCGGAGCCGTAGTGGCGCTCCACAAGGCCGCCGTGACCCTCCACGATCTGCGCAATGTGCTCAAACAGCTTGGTCAGCGCGTTTGCATAGAAAAGGCCCTCCTTGCGCACGCTGCCGCCAAAGCCGTCCTTGAGCGTCGCCCTCGCCGTCCCGGCAACGCCCTGGCAGACGTAGCGCCCATAGACATCCAGGCCAACGTCGGCACGCCCAATCAGGGGGAACAGCTTGAAGAATCTCGTCACCTTGGTTCCGTCGCCTTCGCTTGCCGCCTTCTCAAACTCTCTGAGAAACAGCCCGCACAGGCTCTCCCTGCTGTTCTCGAGCGTCACCCAGGGAGCATCCGGAACCTCCACATTGGGTACGATGCTGGCCGCGAAGGCTCCCCGCGCAATCTCCTCGGGCACGCGGGACGCACGATCCAGGTAGCCGGCTGCTGCCTCCCAATCTTGCGGTGCGCCCATGGAGCCTACCACGCCATGCACACAGGCCTTGAGCTCCGCGACCTGCTCGACGACACGCAGGGTATCCTCCACCCGACTCTTCTCCAGATCCAACTCTTTGACCCGATTGCTGAGCCTGCCCGCCGTATCGGCGGCCGTCGAGAGCATGTCATTGCTGATGCTCCTTGCGGCAATGACCTGCGCACTCAGGCCAGCTCTGAGAAGGTCCAGCCGGCCCAAGTCCCGCGAGAGGTTCGCCTGCGAGGATACCAAGCCATCGAGTCGTTTCGTGATCGTTGTTTCGCGGGCATGAAGGTCTGATAGGGCAGCGCGGAGTTCGACTTCAGAGGTGGCATTCGCTATGGCGGCGGGAGCTGCTGCTGCTGTTGCGACAATGCCATTGTCGTGAGGGGCGGCGCCGTAGGAATGGGCAGACATTGGCGGGAGGCAAACTGTACTGGGAAGAGCATAGCTGCCTGGCTCAGCGCCGTAGTCTTCAGTGGTCGTGGTCGGATTCGTGGAAGCGTTAGGAGTGGATTGTGGTCTGGCAGCTTGAGGCTGTCACTGTTGCTTGACCAGGTGGCGTTGCGGTGGTGGGTTTAGACTACCCTGTGTCGAGGCCGAACACCAGTCGAAGGTCCCAAGCCACGACCATCGGGCGTAATGTTTCCGATCAATTGAATAGGCACTAGGTGGGATAAAAATTCGAAATGATCGCATGATTGTTAAGAGGTGTCAGACGTTCTAGGGGACTCATTTGATCTATCCTGCGTGTTGTTGTGGCTTATCTGACAAGCCCCTTTTCATACCAGACCAGCGCCAGTTGAAAACATGTGGCTACAATGTGCATAGTGTCAAACTTTCCAGATAAACATGGACGGTACGTAATATCATCTATACACATCTATACTGCCTGACTATATCCGCCAGTAACCCGCGCCGCGCCGTACTTGAGATACTTGCGCAATTCATCCGCCCAAAATACCGTGCTGCACAGGAACACGAGTCTGACCAGGTCGAAAAATCCAACGCCCTCTGTCTGGAACGTGGACTGTAGCCATGGGAAATAAATGACCAGCAACTGACAAATGACGCTGAGCGACACTGCCCAGTCGAAAAGGTTGTTCGAGGTCAGACCGACCTCTCCGCGCAGTACTGATTTCGACTCTGATCGACATGCTAACGCATTGAACATGTCAAAGAAGACGAAACACGTAAAGGTCATGGTGGTGTCGCGTTTCGTTACCTCGCCGTCGCGCATCTCCCGAAGGTAGACAAGCATGGTGCCGAGCATGATAATCGTAGCGGAAGTCAGCACTCGTTTAATCAGGGCCTCGGTCAAGACAGGGTCATTGCGCTTGCGTGGCGGCTTGTTCATGACATCAGGGTCGACCCTTTCGACTCCCAGAGACTGAGCTGGAGGGCCGTCCATAATGATATCTGGGTTGAAATTAGCACGATTCGACATCAGAAACCACAAGTACTCACTGATCCAAAGAATCTGCATGGCGTTAAGCGGATTCTTGAAACCAAAACATGTGCACAGGAAGACCAGCGACAAACTAGCTGCGCTTGTGCTCAACTGGAACGTCAAGAAGTTCTGGATGTTGTTGAAGATGCCTTTGCCCTCTTCAATGGCTCGCAAAATGGTTGAAAAGTCGTCATCTGTGAGGATCATGTCCGCAGCCTCCTTGGCAACATCAGTGCCGTTGCGTCCCATTGCTATACCAATGTCTGCTTTTTTCAAAGCCGGAGCGTCGTTGACACCATCGCCAGTCATTGCGACAATATCGCCCCTTGACTGCAGAGCGCGGATGATCTTGAGCTTATGGTCTGGATTGGTTCGCGCAAAGATGGTCGTGTGCTCCATGGCTTGAGCCAGGTCGAACTCGGACAACTCGTCAACCTCATCACCACTCATGACAGACCGCACAGTTGACTGCCCTTTGGTGTGGGCGCTCGGCGTAGCCACGTTCATGCCTAGCTGCTTGCCAATGGCAAGGGCTGTGGTCTCGGCATCGCCAGTGATCATGATGACCTTGACTCCTCCTCTCATCAACCTCCTGATCGAGCGGCCCACGCCCGGGCGAGGCGGGTCCCTCATTCCCACGAGACCAGCAAACGTCAGTCCCTTGTACACATCTTCGCCACGCGGAATTGCTGCTTCTGCGCTAGGGGTGCCATTGCGGTTCGACTTGTTCTTCGACCATCTAACATGGCCGCTCGCAAAGGCAATGACTCGGAGTCCCTTGACCGCCATGGCCTCTGCAGCCTGCATGGCATCGTTGCGGCGAGACGCGTCCAGTACGATCTCTCGCCCATCCTTGTCCAGGTACGTGTCGCAAGCAGCAATGACCTTCTCGATCGAGCCCTTCATGTATGCAAACTCCCTATCGTTCTTCGAGTCGCCGCCGATGACTACTCCCATGTACTTCCGCTCAGAGCTGAAAGGCGTCTCGAGCACGCGAGGGCCAATCGAGTCGCGTACATCGTGCTCCTTGAATCGGTCTAGAAGGTCGAGCATGGCTACATCCGTGGGCTGGCCGACCCATCTCGTATGCATATTGGCATCGCCCCGACCCATAGTTGAAGAAAGAACAGCGTTCGTAGCTGCGCCGTTCTCCGTAAACTTCTGACCGAGTCTTGCATTGTTTGCAATGTTTCCAATGCGCATAATGCGCAGCGAGGCGGCTGTAGGCTCCTCTTCAGTGTCTTCGTCGTCTGACTGGACATCGAGGGCATCCTGTGCGCCAAAGTACCAGATTTTGGCAGTCGTCATGTGATTTGTCGTCAACGTTCCAGTTTTATCAGTGCAAACAACGTTGACTGATCCCAAAGTCTCAACCTTGGGCATCCGGCGTACAATCGCATTGAGCTTAGCCATGCGATGGACACCCAGAGCCAGCGTGACCGTGACGATGATCGGTAAACCTTCAGGGATGGCAGCCACGGCCAGTGATATCGAGATGGTGAAGATTTCGAGCAGCTTCTTCCCCTGCAACCAGCCGACAAGGGAGATCAGTCCAATGACCACGAAAGAAGCTTTGCTCAACTGCGAACCCAGATCATCCATGGAAAGCTGTAGAGGCGACCGTGGGCTTTCGGTGCCCGATACACTCGCGGCAATTGTGCCAAAGTGCGTGTGGCCACCAGTCGCAAACACTATACCCTGACCATGCCCCGACTTCACCAAAGTTCCCATGGCAACCACGTTCTGGTCAGGCTCCGAAGCACCAGCACGAGAATCCCCGGGCGCAAGTGCTGCTTTACTTGGCGGTTGTGGTATGAGCCCATAGGAGCTCACATTGCGGGTGCGAGCCTCTGAGCCGATGCAGACCGGCTCAGTCTCGCCCGTCAGGTTGGACGCGTCGATGGAGAGATCCGAAGCCTTGGTAACACGTATATCGGCCGGAATGCGGTCACCCGTTGTGAATAACACCAAGTCCCCGGGCACCAGTTGCGAGGCCATGACCTTTGACGAGGCAGAATCGAGTACTGCCTCCACAGGCGTTGTGGTTCCCGGCGTAGGGGCGCGCTCTTCGCTTGGTGGAGGCCACGTTGGCGTTCGCGCCATGCTCGCTGACTTGCTTCCAGGTCCCCGAACAAGATGGGCGTGATTCGGTACGAGGTGGTTGAGCGCCTCGATAGACTTCTCGGACCGATATTCCTGAACAAATCCCACAGAGACCACAATGGTCACTGCGACCGCGATGCTGAGGGCATCGTCGGTATTGCCTAGCAAGAGCGACGTACCAGCAGACGCCAGGAGAAGTAGAATCAAAGGCTCTTGGAACTGCTTGACGAAGCGCAACCATATAGGTTCGGGGGGGTCATGGGGAATCTCGTTCGGGCCGTATTCGCCAAGTCGCTTTAGAGCATCGTTCGGATGAAGTCCCTGTGATAGGGAGGTTCGAAGCCGGGCAGCCGCCTCGCTAGGCGTCATGTAGGAGAATTCATCTGCTAGACTCTGCTCATACTGTCAGACTATACATCCATTGTTGTTTCAACATTTGGCAGGCCATACCCGAGCCTGCGTCGACGTGGTCCTGACGTGGCGAGGTCGCGTTGGAGGTTTCTCGGTATCGGATGGCTCGCCAGTCAGACCGCTTATGGTCGGTATACTGGCCGTAGGGAGGAGAGCTGCATGATTGTCATGCCCTGCCCATGGCAGCTGCATGTTGGCAAGCTTCAAACGTGCGCCGCAGGTATGAGCATCGAACGGCGAGTGATACGTGGGTGTCGAGAGAGTGCCGTGTTCAATTACCGTTCGCGTTGGGGGTTTGTGGGAAAACAGCGCTCAGGTTCCCGCGCCTCATGTAAAGAACGACAGCAACTGCTCGTTAAAGCAGACTTGATGGAGAAAATTGGTGTTGCAAAAGCCAAGCTGGCTTCCCTGCCCCAAGTACCAAATCCAGCGGACGGAATTCTGGGAAGTGGGAATACGCGCTATTCTGCGGGAGGCGATCCGCGCTTGTGGCGCAAATGTCCAGAGATCCTGTGGCTGAACTACAGCCTTGTCGATCGACCGGGTGCCCAGCACGCGGGTTGTGTACTGTATTTAGAGATGACGTTGATGCTTTGTGGCATACTTTCGCATATAATTACAATGTGTTTCTTCTGATGTGAGTTTTTGAACCATTTCTCAGGCTACCTTACTGAAGCCATTGAATTGAAGAAATCCACACAGTTGTGCACGTTGTCTTCAATGTAGCTGCCATTGAAGCAAGAGAGACAAATCTATTGATCTATAGACATCTACGGAAACCATACAATATCGCTCGCCCCATCTGGTAGCATGCAGTGTGGACTGGTGGTGATCATTTTGGCGGACCTCGAGACCCAAGATCAACGGTGCGAGCTAGTAAAGGTGCCATCTTGGGGCGTATCTCAGTGAGATGACGGAAGCGGAGATAGCTCTGTTCCGAAGTCAGCCACTGCACTAACCGTAATTGGCTAGGTCCGTCGCCAGATGTTGGCAGCCGCCACGACTGTGATTGGTCAGCCTGCTCCCGTTTCCCAGCCACGACATTTTGGCACAGGCCAGACGTGCCAAGCCGCGCCTTCGTCAACCAGGTCACGAAGGGCCCCCCTCCAGCTTCAGCTACATCCATTCTTTCCATTTCTGCACGCTCCCCAATCCCAGCCTAAACCATCAACGCCGTCTGTCACGTTCATTTCTAACAAACCGCGACTTGGATAATCTTGAAAACAATCACACTCGTATTGACTAGCTTCGGCGCTATAATTTGCTGGTCGTTACACCCTGCGCAATTATTTATCAGACGAAGCGCGTCAACGCCTGCACTGTGTTCGACCCACTCCTCAGCACGCGCCTGTCTGTTTACCTCGACGACACCTACCACCTGCGCGTCGAACCGAGTGCAACACCACTTCGACAAACCAGTCTTGCTTGAGCGTGCTTCCATTCATCGGCCACTTGCTTCACGACACCGACAACACCGACTTGACGCGTCGTAGCGTCACCCAGAGCCATCATGTTCTGGTCTGGGGATCTCCTCAAGACCAACGGGTCTCTTGCCCGCGTGTGGACATCGTACTCGACAGAGCGCAAGCTGTCCAAGAATGCTGTACTGCAGTCCAATGTTAAACAGAGCGTGGAGGAGATCATGCGCCCCTCACATGCGCCATTTGCTTTGCGCCTCAGCTCTCAGCTCATGATTGGCGTTGTCAGAATTCACCAGCGCAAAACGCGCTACCTGTTGGACGATTGCAACGAGGCGATGATGAAGATTAAACTGGTACGTGGATCGTGCGCGCGAAAGGGACCATGCTGACACAGTCTAGGCTTTTCGTTCTACTGGCAACAACGATATGACGTCGAGCATGCAGGCCGGGAACAAGGAGTCACTCTTGCTACCTGATCGCTTAACAACCTTCGATAACTTGGACCTCCCCCCTCCACCCGATGCATCATGGCTGATGGGTCCCACGGCCGAGCTCACCCCCGCGCCTGTGGGACGCAAAGGCCGCAACAACAACAATCGCGACACGCTCATGCAGGAGGACTTTGACAACAGTCAATTCTTGCAAGGCAATCCTCTTAACGAGCAGAACCTCGGCAACCTGGACGATTTGGATCTGGACCTGGATTTTGGACTTGATCCCGAAGGTCCCACAATGCAGAGTGTCGAAGTCGGTCGAGACGCGCCCGCACCACGCGCTGTGGAAGATGATCTCTTCAGCGACTTTGACGGGCCACTGAAAGGCAGGGATCAATCCATGGCTGCCGACTTCCCATCGGATGGTGTGCGCATAGCTGATGCTGAGGGCGACATTGCCATGGGTGATGACGATTTCCGATTCAATGCGGATGATCAGTCTGCTCTTCCTGAGCTGAACGCTGTGCCCGAACTCGACCGTGCTCGCATTTCGGAGAGCCCCCTCTCTGACATTGACGAGGACATGGCTAGGGACGCTGAAATTACTTTCACCAACCGCCAGACGGACCTCTATGAGCCCGCAGACGAGACTGAGACCACACTCGTCCGCCGTCCCGCCAACCGCGCCAGAAAGCAACGGGTGCTGCTTCCGGATGACGAGACTTCGCTTTCGAATGCTCACTTCAAGCAGCAACAGGTCGACCGCTCCAACATCACACGCGATACCTCGTTCTTGCCTAGTGATCCGTACTTGCTCGCTTTGATGGATATGCAGAAGTCTGGTGGATTCGTTTCGTCTATCTTGCTTGATGGACGTAGCGACGGCTGGGCTCCGGAATTGCGCAGCCTGCTGTCGCTGGAGGCCCTCCAAGGCGCTCCCGAGCTCAAGCGCAAGCGCGACAGTGGTGTTGCGGACGTGGAGAGCGAACAAGGCAACCCCAAATCGCCACGCATCGAGTTGGACGAAGACGAGGATACGATCATCGCACCCAACGCTGTTGGCGACCAAAGTGTCGCTGAGGACGGCACCATGTTGCGCATCGCCGATGACGACGCCGACGATAACACAGTCTTGCCCAACTTTGACGACACCGTTGCCCCGACTGTTTACCCCGCCAACAGCGGTCCCATCTCCCTCGGCACTAAGCACGCGGTGCACATTCTGCGCGACCTGTTTGGTGATGAGGCCGCGGACAATGAAGAGGCCAGGAAGAACAACATCGTGGTCTTCCAGGAGTTGCTACCTGAGAAGCGCACAAGCAAGGCCGAAGCTACGAAGATGTTCTTTGAGTGCCTTGTCTTGGCTACAAAGGATGCTATCAAGGTGGAGCAGGGAGAGGAGATGGGGGCGCCCATTCGCGTGCGCGGGAAGCGCGGCCTCTGGGGTGAATGGGCTGAGCGGGAAGCTGGCGGCGAGATCGGCGCCCAAGAGGAAGAAGGAGACGCCATGGACCAGGCTCCAATGGGTGCTTCCGCTGTGGCTGTCGGGGCATAAATCGTCCGTGTTTGCGTTTCGATACTGTTTCGTTGTCATGGTAGACACTGGCTTCTGGCTGGTGCTTGCGTTTTAACATGCCCCCTTTTGGGTACGGCGCGGCGGGTATTGCACTTTGATTTGGATTGATCCACTGGCGTTGGAGGGATTACGATGATACCACTGGACTTTGTGCGGCAAGAAAGGTAAAGGGATAGGAAAAGGAACTTGTGTGTGGTTTGTATGACTGAAGTTGAGGAGGCTCTTGGTTGTGATAGCGTAGTGATGGTAGGATGCCCAAGTGTTGGCGAATACCTACCTCATGGTATTCTTTCTGAGCGTCAATGATACACATTTTCGTTACTGATTGTCTCCAAATCCAACCTACTACCTGGTACTGAATACTTAATTACCCCGTCACGCGAGCTTGACGCGTGAGAGCGACCCAGTGTGAATGGCGGCGGGCATGAGGTGACCCCACCAAAAATGCCAGTGATCTCATTTGTAGACTTCGGATTGAGGGAACAGCAACTTCGCTTCTCCAGAGCACACCCAGAACATCAAGCTTCACTTTCACAACACTCACCCTGCACAAACTCTTCTTTGAACAGTCGTCACGATGCCTGCCCCCTCGCAACTCACCATTGCCACGAGCTCTGTCCTTCGCTTGTTGAAGGAGGAGATTACCTACCACAAAGAGCTCGTTGACCAGGAAGCCAAGATCAAGATCCTGGAAGAGAAGATCAACAGTGGAGCAGTCGCATCTGACGAAAACCAAGAATTCATGCTCAAGCAGGAAGTAAGAGCCCGTGATGTGCCTTGTTTGTGTGGCGGCAACAGCTGACCGCCAACTAGCGAACTGCGGCCGAGCAGACCAAGGCTGTGTTTGGACCTCTGAAGCAAAAGGTTGAGGATGCCGTGACAAGGCTGGAGGAGCAGATTGCGCTCAAAGAGGCAGAGGGTGGCCCCGAGGCGGAAATCGAGCAGGCAAAGGCAGTGCTTGGACAGGCCAAAGCTGCCATCAACTGATCGTACAACTACCACAGCTAGGGACATGACACGCGACGGGATACCAAGAACTTGTCCGCCTGGGAACCTGGTCTCATGATTTATCCTTGAATCGATCAAAGGGTGCAATAACTACTCCAACTGTACAGGGATACGCCAAACGCCATATTGTGTCATGCATCAGTCAACCTCCATCTTGTCATTGGGAGGATCAACAGCAACCCGCGGTGTCCCCACCTCTGTCGCGTTGCCGGATTCCTTGGGCTCGTCCATCTCTTCGTCCTCGACTTCTTGCCGTAGCGGTGTGGGCTCGCGACTAACGTGCCTACTGCCGTGCTGGAAAGATTGACCGGTGAGACCGTCACCAGGGTGCAGGTGGCTGCTACCATTGCCGGCCTCCACCGCAGGTGTAGGCGCGTTGGAGGCCCCAGTCGGCATGGGCGTGTCGCCCCCCTCTTTGGCTTGGCCGTCACTCTCAGGACCAGGTGTGCTGGTACCGCCCTGTTCTGGTCGAGGTGTAATGGCGCCTTCATCGTCTGCCCCTTCGTTCATGCCCTCGCGTCGGTCGACTTCCTCCTTCTCGTCGCGGATCTGCCTTCGTAGCATCATGCCCTCATCCATGATCCTGTTGAACTGGTCGCGGCGCTCCCGCCATGTGACAGCATATGTTTCACTCTCCTTCTCCAACTCGCGGCACTCTTCCTCTAGTTTCTGCAGATTCGCGAGCTGCTCCTCGCGTGGTCGCAGGAGACGATTCGAGGTGATCTTTTCGGCCATCTCGTCAAACTTCTTTCTTTGTGCTAGTGTCGCGCGCGCGCCCTCCAGCTGTTCCCTCAGAACGCCATTTGTCTCTCTCGCCTGGTCGCACTCCTTCTTGATCCTCTCTTCATCTTCGGCATAGCGTTCTCTCTCCCGTACATTCGCCTCGTGGAGGAATTGTAGTCGCAAGATGGAGCTGTCAAAGTGCGCAAAGTCTAGGGTGAAGTCTTCCTTGATTTGCTGCGCGGTTCGCGACGACTGGAGACTGGGCTGAGGCGTGATCAAGGAAGGTAATTGGGAGATGCATTTCGGTATGCGCTGGAACGGCCGTTGCTCGACGAGAAGGAGACGATCTTTGTGTAATTCTGATTCGGCCTCGGGGTTGAGCAGTTCCCAGGAAGTCATGATGGCGAGGCGCGCCGGTCGCTGTTGGATATCCTTCGCTCGATGGTTGGAGAAACTGTAGTCTTGGTGCACTAGATGTGAAATACGATACGCGACTTGACGGTGAGGTGATTCGAAGCTGAAATTTGTTTGCAATTGAATGAATATGCTAGGCAAACGATCTAGTGATTCGACAAACCCTTTGGCGGTGCAGTCCTCAGCCTTGTCGACTTGAGGGACCAAAGCTCATGAGCAGGTGAGCGCACCAATCACACGCATCAGAGCCCATTACTAAGCTATTTCCGCGGCCTTCTCCCATCCGGCTGCGAAGATGGGACGACCAACACATCATTGCAATTCTTGATTCACTTTCCTCTTTCACACTCAAAAACGTCGTCGACCGGATAACACAACATGTCTAACGAAGACCAGGAGCTCCTCGCTCGGATCGGGGAACTTGCGGGTATGCGCTCCTGAATTTACGAGAATGGCGCGCGTTCAATGTAACTGACGTATCCAGGCCAAATCAATCGCCACAAGAACCGTCAAGCAGCGACACAGCACTCAGCACCTCATGCACCGACCCATCGACGTATGTTTCACGGCTCCCATATACAGGCAATCACTAAGAATACGTACAGACAACACATACCGGCAATCAAGCGCACCCTATCCACCAAGAGGCCGGGGAGGCTACCGCTCACAGCCATACCGCCATCGCACGCTTACCTTCAACAGGTCAGGCGAAGATCAGGCCGGTGACAGTTCAGCGTCGAACTCCTCCGGTTGGGTGGCCAGGAATGATCGCCATCGACAGATCGTCAACCAGAACGTGTTTGAGAAGGATAAAGAGTCGCGCGCCAAGGCTATCGAGGAGACACGAAGAAAGAAGGTCGACAGTAAACGCAGCGGGGAGAGGACGCGGTTCAATAACTTTTACAAGCACCAGCAGGCGCTTACCGGGACGAAGAATAGGCACAGCAACCCTACAGCAGTCCCGAACGAGCTTACCGTGGAAGGAATCCGCTTCCAAGTTCTCGATGGCGGCAAGAAACTAGCGCGAGTCCCAGATACGTCCAACCTCGCGCCAACCCCCAAAAGCACCACCATTGCAGGGGTCAAGTTTTTCAGGACAAAGACTGGTAACCTCGTTGCCAACAGGATCGTCCAGGACCACCGGTGCGTGTGCCCGGCTGGCACGCAGAACACACTAACGTTGAATAGCCGGTCCGGCAAAGTCAAGAAGACTGACACGCCGTGCAAGATCTTCTCTTCGTCTGGTAATTGCTTATCACGCCCATGATCAGGGGGCCCGCACGCCACAGAAGCGGTGAGTTGTTCACGTGCTGACTCGTTTCTAGGTTCATGCCCCAAAGGGCCATTATGTCGATATACACACGACCCGAACAAGGTTGCGCTCTGCAAAGAGTTTCTCCGTGAAGGGCGCTGCGCCAACGGAGACGCGTGTGATCTATCACACGAGATGTCTCCTGAGCGTGTACCGAACTGCGTGCATTACGCCAAAGGCAATTGCACCAAGGCTGAGTGTCCCTTTACGCATTCCAAAGCCACCCTGAATGCCCCTGTTTGCAATGCTTTTGGTTTCTTCGGCTATTGCGATAAGGGCGCTGAGTGCACAGAGCGCCACGTCTTTGAGTGTCCCGACTTTAGCAACACTGGTCGTTGTAAGCACAAGGGGTGCAAGCTTCCGCACCGGGAGCGCGCCAGCCTTATGCGAGGGCAACAAAAGCCCGACGACGAAATGGACGATGTGTCCAGCGACGATGATGACGCCGGCTCGGATGATATTGACTCTGATGCCGTGGCCGAGTTTATTGACGCGGACTCTGATGCCTCGGAGATTGAAGATCGACAGGACTTTATCCGTCTGTGAGCTAACCTTAGGAAATTACCCGAAGGCCCAGGGCTTTGTTCTAGCGCCTTCAGTCTGTGCCATTGCATTGCATTGCATTGCATTGCAACCACTTTGCCAAGGGTCGCGTCGTCGCCCTGATAGTTACGTTTTCCAAGATATCCACGCGCGAGGAGCAGAGGGATGAAAACGATACGCAAGCAAGAAAGAAGTCAAGAAAGAAGAGCAGAGAAAAGAGAAAGAGAGAAAGAAAGTAGTTCAGTCTTAGTAGCGTTGCGTACCTATGGAGAAAATATATCAATATTGTGAAAGAGTACCTTACCTTGAAGTGCTTTGCAAGTCATCGCGGCCTGTGCTATATTTGGGTCCAGGGTTGAAGACCCCCTCCTTCCAAGTTCCAACCTCATCAGTCCCCTCACAAGATCGCCCATGGACGACCTGGACTCAGCTCTGGTCGAATGATGGCCCGACGGACATGGAATTGGCGATACTGACACTACGTAGCAACAATTCGACTGGCGGCGCCGCTAGCCGCGCAGGACTGTGGATGAAACGCACGGGCACGACCACTGGCGCAAGAAACGGACTGGACGCTGAGGTGCTGCGCCTGGTTGATCAGCCTCGCCCCTCCAGTCACTGGGCCGCTACGTTGCAACGTCTTTGTCCCTGGCATTTGATGGAGTAGTCACATATCAATCTTCACTTGCCGGTACGTTTATACAATCGTCGGCTCCATCATACAACTTCGCTCCACCCCGTAGCGTGCGACTCTCCATAGGGCTGCGCACATCGCCAAGATGGGTCTCCGCGACATGCTCAAGAAAAAGGACGACATCAACGCCCGCGACGAGCACCAGCAGCAGTACCAGAATGCCAACATCCCCGAGCTCGTGCTAATGCGCACCGACACCGTCCCCCAAGATGTGATCGAACCTTCAGCTGCCAATGACAACCAGACACACCTCGCTGCCAAAGGACCCAACATAGCCCGTAGGAGTCTCGACGTCTTTCGGCCGCGCAGTCGCTCGCGCAGTGCGTCCGCCTCGTCACAAGTTAGCAACAGTGAGAAACACGCCCACAGAGACTCGGCAGGCCGCCGACTGTCGCAACGACTGCATCTCGGCGGCCGCGAGCATGATACGTCGGACAGTGTGCCGGAGGACCTGCCGGAGATACGCACCCCCGTGGGCGACGTTGATGACATGGAGTGGGAGAGACGCGCGACGATGCTAGCAGGACAGAACGAGCTGGCTCGGAGTGGGCCCCAGACACCTAGTGATAGTGGGAGGACCAGACGCAAGAGCAGTGTGACCCCTGGGCGGTTGGACGAGCTACAAGCGCAACAGCAGCGGTCGAGTCCTCGGAGTCGACCTCAGACTTCTCAGGAAATTGACGCGGACATACAAGAGGCCATCAGATTGCATGAGGCTGGCGATCTAACACAGTCAACGAGGATGTTTGAGCGACTGGCCGATCCCAACGGGGCAAACAATCCGCTCAGCCAGGTGCTGTACGGACTTGCATTGAGGTAGGAGGCTCATCGGTTCTGTTCCCCTCAAGTTCTGGGCTGACAGGTTGTAGGCATGGCTGGGGCTGTGCGCCAGACCCGGCGGGTGCAGTGCGTCATCTGACGGCGGCCGCGTCCAACGCCGCGTCTATCGAGCAACTTGCTTTGCAGGCAGGCATGACGAAGGGTGGTGCCGCCAAGGGCGAGTTGGTGCTCGCCATCTTCGAGCTGGCAAACTGCTTCCGCCACGGCTGGGGCATCGAGAAGGACGCCGTTGCCGCGCAGCGGTACTACGAAACTGCAGCCAATCTAGGAGATACAGGTACGTCTTGACTGTGACCGAAGACTGTCATCTGAGCGATGAGCTGACCTGCGAAGACGCCATGAACGAAATTGCTTGGTGCTATCTTGAAGGGTATGGCTGCAAAAAGGACAAGGTAAGTGCACACACATCCGAATCACGGGGAAATCTCCCCATGCAATCCCCGACGTGCTCTTTCGCGCTGCCGCATACCTCTCCGCATGAATGATCGAGGTTGGGCAGCAATGCGTCTGCGGGTGTGAGCCAGTCGTTGCATTGTCAGATCGTGAGGCTGACATGTTGCTGCGCAGTTCAAGGCCGCGCAATATTACAGGCTCGCGGAGAATGCAGGCAGCAAGACCCTGGGCAACTCATGGTACGTGAGCCAATATGGTGATCCGGTGGATGCAACAGGAGTGCACGCGTCAGCTGGGCACACAACCTGCTTAGCACTCAGCGTACTCCTATAGGCCTGCCTCACGATATCAGTCACTTTTTTGCTAACCCGCCGCACGAATAGGATCTGGAAGGATAAGTACAACCCTGAGAACGCGCCTAAGAAGTAAAAGTCCAGCCTCTCACCGAGACTATACTGAGACCCCCTTTTTTCGCAAGCACTGCTCCGCGGGGGTCAATAAATACCAGTTTGATTGAGCTACTACTTTACCAACATTCAATGATCACGATGGTCAGTGACGATGATCCCTTTCTGATGCAATAATTGAACACCAGTCGGTCAGAGGTCGACAGCGATGATAGACCAGCAAGGCTGAGCATGACTGCGAAGCCACCTAGACTTTGAGACACACTGCCCCCCCTTTTTAGCACATACTACACTTCCATCGAATCAAATGTATCACCTGCGCTCAGCGGGGGCGTCGAAACCACGGCATATTCTCTCCGACTACGTCGCACCCTTCCGTATAGGGCAGTGTGTTCCAAGGCATGGAGGAGAGTGACAGAAGCCGGATGACCTAGATCACACCGTCATCCTGCCCCAACCAGAACAACGCCACGCACGCCGCTTTTATGGCAGTGAACATCGACGTCCTCCCAGTGCGAGCCTCATGTGGACATGTTGACTAGTGGGCGAACAAGAGCAAGCCAGCTGGTGAGAACAGTCATGGGGAGAGAAAAGATAGTATGATTCACACGTCTGCAAAGCCCATGCTACCGGAATAATCCTACTCCTCCAAAGGAAAAAAAAAAAAAGAGCCAGCTGCTCGTATAACCCCTTTATCACAAGAAGATTTCCAGCCAGGTGTCGAGGCTTGCCCACCAAGCTAATCCGTCCCTCGCTCCCGCCCTTAGCAGGACGGGTGGGCGGACGGACTCGCTCAAAGTGAGACTAACGAGTCCTCTCTTCACCGTCAAACGGCATACACAGAAGTTAAAAAAGAATAAAGTTGGTTCGTCATCGTTCATGTCCATCGTGAGAGAGTTGCAATCTTTCCTCCGCAGTAGCAATGTCCACCCGTAAACAGGGAGGTGCCAATGTTCGTTCGTTCGTTCGTCATGATTCCCTTGCCTCCGCAGTCGCCTCGTATCACTTGTCTCGCCTGATCCCATAGAAATGCAGAGTGTAGAAAGGAAAAAATAAAATCACAAATCGCTCGCTTGCTGAAGATCCAGAAAAAAGAGAAACTGTCCGAAATGGCACACAATCCCTTGGGGATATCGCCGAGGGGGCAGGTTTTCCGCGAGGAAAAGGGCTTCGGAGAAAGTATTTGAATGTAGTCCATTTCGTTGCGTGAGCAACAACAATTCTGGTGGTTTGCGCACGTTTGGACCGCGAAAAAGGCAGTCATTTCTGTCGTATCGCATTGTCGAAAAGAGATAGGAAAGCAGATAGGAAAAACATTAAAAGAAAAGTTTCTCAGCCGTAGACTGGTTTCGTAAAGTTCGTTTTGATCATGATATTTCCTGAGCAATGGGGTAGTGATGATGCTGTTGTTGTTGCTGTTGGCCATCGTGTCGCTGGCGCGACCCGGAGTTGCTGGCGACAACATATCGCGCAAAGTCCTGGACAACCTTGCGAGGAATCTGCTCCCAGAGCAGCGAGCGGGAGTAGACGTCGGCCACAGCGTCCTTGGGCGCGTCGCTGAGATCGACGGCGGCAAGAGCATCGGTCATGGCGTCGGCAAGGCTGCGGCGCGGCCGATGCTCCAAACCGCTGTTGTCAATGTAAGCGTCGTCCTGGGCGTTGGCGTACTGGAGAGTGGTCAAGGAGAAGATCTGCTCGTTGGTCTGCTCGACGGTCGGCTGCACGAGGTTGTCCAGCATGGATGGCGACACGGTATCGGTGCCCACCTCGGGGACGGGCATGCCAGAGAGAGGATCGTTCCAGGTACCAGAAGCTTGGGGAGCAGAAGGGGCCGCCTCGACGGTCTGCGTGCTGACACCGGCATCCTTGAAGACATTGTCGAGCAGGTTGGCGGAAGCAGAACGGACGGCGTCGGAGACGGGAGGGATAGCGGGAGCTGATTGCCTGGACAGAACGAAAGCGCCGACAAGGAAGAGCATGAAGAAGAAGTTGCCGTGTTGCGCAGTGCCCTTGTCGGACGTGACAGCGTTGTTGGCTGGGCGCGCCTTGGGTGCTTCAGGCTTGGCCTGGGGTTGCGGTTGGTAGTTGTCCCCAAACGAGTTCACGTCATCCCATCCATGGACAAAGTCGTTCATGTGATCGAAGCCGCCAGTGGAGGTCTCGGGGATTGTCGATGTTGGAGGATCCCCTTCGATACGATGGACGTGCTCTGTAAGGACGGCAATCTTCTTCCTCAACTCTCCAGTCTCCAGGGTGTGCGCTGCGATCAGGTTGTCCCGCTCTGCAGAGAGCTGAGCGATGTACTCGGTCGCATCCTGCTTCTCCTTCCACATGTACTCAACCTGCAGGCGAAGCTTGCGGATCTCGTCGTCTTGCTCGGTGACGTAGTCGGTCAGGTGCTTCCTGTCGTCCTCGAGTTGCGCCGTGTGGGCCTTCTTGCGGTTTCGCGAGTCGAGGGCAGCTTGGCGGTTACGGAGGAGGCGCTTGAGATGGCGGTAGTACTTCTTGGTCTCGGGGTCCTTCTCGTTGTCGATGATACCGTCAATGTTGTCCGTGGTGAAGTTGTCAGGGATGTCGACGCGCGCATTCTTCTTGCGGATGCCGCCGCTCGATGCCTGGACAGGCTTCATTGGAGGTGCCTTCTTGGGTCGACCAGCACCTGACGAGCGAGATTGTGGGAGCGCCTGGCCTTGTGCTCCGGAAACAGCAGGGGCGATGTTGGGCCTTTGTTGGTTCTCCTGGCCCGCGAACACGTTGCCGTGAGGGTTGAATGCGATCGCGCCGTTGACGAATGGAAAGCCGTTGTTGTCGAGCATGAACTGACCGGCTGGGAGCATCCAAGGATTCGACGCATCAAAATCTGCGGCATCGTTCTCGTCAATCGACATCAAGCCCTCCGCAAACTGTTGTTGTTGCTGTTGGGTGAAGAACGGATTGTTGGAAGGCTGAGATTGCATGTCCACGGCTGACCAGTCATCGGCTTTGGAAGCAGGCGAGAACAGGGGCGTCCCAGTGACACCAAAGTTGTCTGAAAGAGCCTCCCCCATGGGTGGCGAGTGCTCTAGCCCAGAGTCCATAGCGCTGCTGTCAGCAGCTGCCTGCTCAACGTCGCCATCATAGTAGCTCCGCGGCAATTTGGTGTCCACAGACAGTCGTGTGCTGCGGAAGGCCATTTGTTGCTGCTGAGAGTGTCTTGAGTGATGGCTTTGCTGTGACAGTTGCTGCTGCATGGTGGGCGCATATGAAGTGGCCATGGTACGCGGTGAACAGTGAGCCAGGAAGTCAACGTGCTTCAAGTAGTGTCTAAAGCCGGTTAGTCCGCCTGTCGATGAACGATTGATGTGTGATGAAGCAGGTAGGCAAGTAATATCTTCGAGACCAGTGAATGCCGGAGCATCAACGAGGGAAAGCAAGGGGCAATGCGGTGATATACAGTCGCTGAAGAGCCTGTGAACCCCCATTGCTTGCTTGCACAGTGCAGCGCAACGCACGTGCGCTTCTCCGTGCACGAGTCCCAAGCGCAAAGGCGCAGTGTGGTGAGGTGAAGGTTGTAAGAGAAAGCTGGTTCTCGACTTACACAGCAGAAGCGGACTCGTGATGCACAAGGTGTCGCTTAGATGACAGTACCTAGCAGAGAAGTACGGAAAGGGAGACAGGCGACTCGCACAGAACGAAAGGCGAGCGCAAAGCAAGGCCGTAAGTCGTCGTTAAAAGTCGTTTCGTAGTCAACAAAAGAGACCGATCAAATGTTCGTCAAGGACAAAAGAGGGGCGGGGGCAACGAAGACAAAGAGGTGATAAGTAACAAAGGCTGACGGCACGAACAACGAGGAACGAGACGAAAGCAAGAGCGTGCGGTGGTGATGATGATCTGACTGCGAGAAAAGCAGACAGAATCTCATACGAACTCGCACGGAGGGTGGTTTGTTGGGTGGTTATCTTTGGTGATAGAGGCGAGGCGGTAAGGCGAGGAGGTGGGCGAGGACGGTTAATGTAGGTGGCCGGCGCAGGGCTGCTCTCCCAGTGTCTCTCCAGTCCTCTAGACTCCATCGGGGACAAGCGGTGCAGGCTGGGGCGGGTACCGCAGATACTGGCTGGCCAAGGGTACATGGGGTACTCTGGTCTCCAGTCCGCCCGCCTTGGATTATGCGGTCAGTGGACTCTGCTCAGGTACCTCCGAGTCTCTGACTCAATCTGTCTCCGTCTATCGCACCGGCCCGGTACGTAACTTGTTAGTGCTGCGCATATCCCGTCTGCCAAATCCAGTAGACGAGGTTTATGTTTGTTGTTGAAGACTGATCTCGGTCGTGGCCTGGGAGGCGCGTACGCAAGTCTATCCGGAGGTTCGACAGGTAAATCATCAGGAACAGGTACACAGGTGACAGCGGCTCCCTTCACCGGGTCGGGCGCCAATCCACCGTCGTCATCTCATTATCATTCTCTCAGGCTCTTGGAGGCCATTTGAGCCGGCCTCTCTGGTCTGAGAGAAGTACGTACAGCAAGTGATGGTGTGGGCGAGGCACGGCTGTCACTCTCCAGCAATGAGCTTAGCAGCAAGGACGATGAATGACACGGCATCGAGGCCGACCCCGGCGGAGATCTGGGACAGCAGCCCATCATCGGTCTCACGGTCGACCCATTCCAAGATTTCCTTGATCATTAGCAGCCACACGCACCCTCCTGCTCCCACTGCTCGCAGTTCGAAACAGAGGGCCAGAGCCACATGCGCACCTTGGCTGGCCCCCCATTTGGATACAACGTCCCCCATGTGGTGCGCGGGTGGGGAATCAGGGCTCGTCATGGCCCAAGTCTCGTATGAGCAGTGCTGCGACGACGCATCCCGCGTGGCTTTGCAAGTCCATGTCCCTTTTCGTTTCCTCTAGACCAGTCACTCTACTACGTACCCATCAGTTGACCGCTTTTGGGGGTCCAGTTCCTGGCCGTATGGCCGTATGGTCGGCTTGTTAGGCGCTGTATCAGATGCCTCCACTCCGGCTTAACATCCCTATGGCTGTCGCAGTCACTGTCCGTTGTCGTGCTACTGGTGTGTGCTTTGAGTCGAGAACCGTGGGAGCGCTAAACCCCACGTCCACAGGCAGCGAATTAGGGACGGTCGATGGGAGGTCTGCGTGACTGAAGTGCGATTAAACACGGATGGGCTGCCAATTCGGGCAGCCAGGTAACAAATGGCACGCCTGTCTGTCCAGACTCTTAGCGGCAGGCCCTCCCGAGAGGGCCGGTCAAGAATGGGAGCACAGCAGGGACGAAACGGAAGACAGAACGGGTGTTGGGTTGGGCACAAACGGCCCATCCATCATCGTCCGGACGTCTGTGCCCAACGCTATTGCTGACTATTATCCGTACCTACCTTTCGATTAGGTAGAGGCTTTCGCAAATGGAGGACCGTACTAGGAGAGGCCCGTCGCGGGCCAGCCCGTGCGTGCCTACCTTCTACAGTAAAATAATTACGTACCTTATATTTTGACTAGTCTAATTAGTACCGTACGCAAGTGCGTACGTACCGTCACGAAGATATCTACAGGCACTACGTACTTGAGAGCTGACATGTAATTTCTGCCGACAGCGAGAGATGAGGCAAGTGATGAAGAACGCGTGCCACTTTGTCGTCGTACAAGAGCTCTCATTGCTTGTCACAGGAGCACTGGGCAGGCAGCTAGGCCAACATGCGGTCGCTCATGCTGGCTCTGGGACCGAGGATACAGGGACCGTCCCCAGTGAGCGAGTGAAAATGTGGAGGGGTTTATGTCCATCACTGGGAGCGTGCGCAAGGGACATGGACATGGACTGGAGATGTCGATGTCCAGTCGCAATGGCAGGTGCAGGTGCATGTGAGGCAGGAAGGCGGATGTATGCAGCGGGATCTGGCCTGTGGTGCTAGCGTCCAGGTACCTATCAGCGGTGTCGGCGGCAGAAAGGTACGGACGTCTGTATCAGACTACGAATTAGCGCATGCAAGCTCTTCCCACCTGACCTATTCGATGGAGCCCCCTCTTGAGGAGAGGGTCTCACAATGTTAATCAGTCTCACATCAACAAACCACTCCCACGCCTTTCAAGTTGACGACTGCTATTATTACTGCCAATTAACGTGCGGCGGGAGCTTCTGCTCCTCAGACCTCTTTCGACACTGCTACCGCCTGACCGATCCCGTCCCCAGCCTCAATGTCGTGATCCCTTCTTCCCTCGGGATTCAGAGCGTCGCTCTTTGAAGCTCAGTTCGGCCCTCCGGTCCCTGTCGCCCGCGGTACTCGCCCACCAACAACGCAAACAATCACTCGTCTGCTGGCTTGGGGACTGGCCAGAGTCTGTTCACCAGGCCCAGATCTCCTGCGCGTATCTGCACGCGCGCTCCCAGGCCAAGACAGTGCGTCACCCAACCATAACGTCAGAGAGTCTTAGCCCTGCTCCACTGTGCTAAGAGGTCGCATAACAGCCGGCCGACCACCCCCAGAAGTGTCGGTGTGTTTCGCCTTGGCTCTCTGAAATCGGCCTGAATCGATGTCTGCTCGTCCACTGAATTGTCGTCGAGGGCGGATACAGTCGTCGCGACGCGTTTCCTGGGGCCTCTTCACGTTGGGCACCGATGCAACCTCCTGTTCAAGCCCGGGGGCCCTGTCGGCTCGACTACTCAACTCCGTCCCCGAGCCCGAGGCTACGCTCAACGAGCCTCATCGTCCTGCCTGTTAGTGGCTCTATGGGTTGTACAACATTGGCTTTGTCTGGGTGACCCTCGGGTGACGCTTACCATTGTGGGAGCTCGACGAGGCAGGATTTTGCCCTTGAACTTGACCCAATCAATATCCCAGGGCGATTTATGGCACGTCATGGCAGCAAGACACTCAACAGCCGCTAGATGGCTTTGATCTCACTCAGCAACACGCGAACAGCGGCATAAACCAAGATCCCTCGGGCTCTAGCACTGAACGAGGATCTGTATCCTGTTTCCAGAAAGCCCAGCCTCCTGAATTCTCTGGAAAAGTCGACAGGTATTAGTCGGGATCAAACTTGCGGTCAACAGCTAGCATCCACATTACTGGGACCCTGATCTTGGATTGGCCGCGCAAAAGCAAGTCACGATCCGCGAGCAATCAAAACAATCGCGGGGAGAAAATCTTTCCAGCCGGCGCCGTGTTTTGAACTATGCATTGACAAGTGTCATGCTGTCCCATGCGAGCGGGCTGCGTTTGGCGGTGGGTCTTGAAGTGACAAACACGCAGGAAAACATCGACACACCTCGTTAGCTAGGTGCTAAAGGTGACTCACAGGGCAACCATCTTGCGATATCGCCTTCAAAGTCCTGGATGGCTAATTCCAGCTCGACGCGGTGAGGTCGTTGTCATGGCAGTGACGGTCAGAGTACGCTAGATCTCCTGACCGCCAGATACTAACAATGTGAGCTGCACCTATAGCGCACATAACGTATCATCTTCTTTCTACTCGATTCCAGCTTTAGAGGCACGTCATATGTGTACTTCGGACAAGATAGGGGCTCCCGTCCGCCAGTTCTCGATGGCGACTACCTATGCCAGTGGTAATCCTTCAACAGGATGACCCTCTCGATCCTCGGCCTCTGTGCCACAAGGGGACGAAACTGCGATGCAATGATGGCGCCACGGCCTTTCACCGTAATCTCGTCAGTGCTCGTCGTCACGTCGAAGTTCAAACCTCGGTATCGAAAGGCCGTCGGCGTGTTCTACCGGAGCACACGCTGGACATGGTAACTTGACCCCCGGATGCTTTCTTGGTGTCACCTTCCTTCACGACATTCGGCGTCGGCCCGGTTCGGGGTTGCACAGCATCAGTTCCCGTCGAGCTTAATCTATCTATAACAGCCATCTAATGTGAACGCCAGAACGAGACCTTGATCCGTGGAAGATATTCCCGCTTGCGATACACAAAGAGCCTGGCCGTTCAGGAATATCGGCCTTCCCACTGTGACATGCTCCTTTCGAATGACCGCCGATTTTTCTTACTCATAGCAAGGAAGCAAGTCATGATCCTCGCCCGCAAGTGGTAGAAGTTCAAGTGATATCACACGGGGCACTGGTACCCCAACCATCGCCACATCTAGCATCTGCTTTGACATCGTAGTACCAGCGCCATGTGGCGCCGTTCGCTCGCTTCCAAAGGCTAAAGCTTGATTGCACCCCGCAAGACGATGAATGTTCATTGATACCGGGCCGGGCTGCTGTGGAACGATTGCACCCGTATGATGATACATGGCTGCATAGATGATACACGACTGCGTAGAACGACGAGGGAGGGTTCCCCCTTATCGTAGCTGACGGGGAATATAGCCGTGTAGGTTTCACTTCCAAAGGAAGTCTGGCGGACTCCCCCCTTTCGAGGACAAGATGGGCGTCGGCTCTAGACGCTTCGTTGTCGAGGACAAGACCAGCGGCATAGCGGCTGACAGGGGAAGATTACCCCACGGGCAGTGATTAACTTATCGTAGAGACTTGATGGTACTGCTGCTTCTTACCTGGAAGGCTATCTCGTCATGATCATGATATATCACCGTACGCAAATGGCCAGGAGTGTCGAGAGACTTGGACAATTCTTTCCAAATTTTTGAAGTATTTCGCCGCTAATCAATCTGTCAATGTACCGTATTCTGTTGATATGAACATGACCTATGGACCTTTGAGTCTATTCCCTGAATCATACCCCAAGCACCTTACGACTCCCTTTGTTTGACTATGTGTGTAAATCTCGGCGAATGGAAATCACGCAGCCCCAAATATGGTACCTTTACATACGACTTTTGACAGGTAACTCAGGCTACCCCCTCACTGTGTTGGGAATCCAGCCATCTCGAGCAGGCGCTGGCCGGCCTTGATGTTGGCATACTCGTACGCCTTGGACTCGGGCGGGAACGTCCCGTTCGCCGCCCACAGGTCGATCAACGGCTGCATCGGCTCGAGCTCCGCCGGCTTGAGCATGTCGAGCGCCGTGGCCGTGAGCACAAAGTGCGAGAAGCAACTGTTCAGCTGCTTCTCCAGGTTCAGGTGGTAGAAGGGCTCCGCGAAGTGCGCCCAGTACAGGTGTGCGTAGACCCGGAACATTTGCCGGAAGATCATCTGGCAGACGTCGATGAACTTCTCGGGGAAGCCTGAACGCTTGCCGGGCCACTCGGGCTCACCGGGGTTGGAGAGCTGGGAGAGGGGTGTGGTGGTGATGGACGGGTTGTGGGCGTATGAGATTCCAGAGGGATCGGTGGGGAACATCTTGTCGTCGTCAATCTTGCCTGAGATCCAGCGCTGCATGAGCGTCATGTACTCGTACGCTGGGAGCTCGACAGGCTCACGGCGGCTGTTGAGCCACGTGAAGGAGTGGTTGCTACATCGCCGTGATGAGTTGGTGTGGTTGAGATGGACGGGAAGAAACGGGTCACGACTTACGACCCGGCAGACATGCGAGGACATGTTGTCTGGTTGCAGATGGTGCTGCCGTCCTCCTCCTTTTCGTGGAGAACTCGGACAAAGTTCCACAGCAGACGGTAGTGATCCACGACTAGGCAAGTTAGACTTATCGTTGCTCAGACCATTGGTAGCATATGTTCGATTCTCACTCACCCTGATGTGCGATCCATTCACCTGGCTCCACCGTCTTGGGTCGCGCGCTCAACGTCATGAAATTGCCCTTGACAATGTGCTTGGCGTACTGGGGGTTCAACCATAGGGGTAGCGGTCGGGGAAGGTGATAAGAACCGATAATCTCATCTCCAGACATGTTGCTTGTGTCCTCCACGCCAATGCTCTGGGCTAACGACGGTGAGTTGGGGAGGGGTGATAGCTTGGGCGCAAGGCTTGTGGAGGATTGGCTGGCTTGTGAGAGCGTTTCTGGTGAGTTGATCTGGCCCGAGGGTGAGGAAGCGGTTGGGCTCTTTGACTGCGACGGAGGCTTGGCCGAGCCTCCACCTCTGAAGCGAGCATTGCTGTACGTTTTGTCAGTCGTTGCACGGCTGATACTTGAGTAGCAGGCATGACGGGTGATGGGTTTGGCATCTCCGCCCTCAGACGTGTCCCCCACAGTCTTGGTATAGACGTCGGTCTGGCCATCCTTGGCGGTATGACCACATGCGTCCCCATGATCGCCACTTTGCTGCTCCGGCATCCACGTGTAGGCTCCCGGGAGCTTAGTGATGTGATGGATACTCACATCCCGGAAAAGAGGTTCGACATGATATCGATTCAACCCTGAAAGACCTGGTAGAGAGGGGCAACGCTGGCAGCCTCGTGAGGGCCGTGTTTTCGATCTATCGTTTGGCGCGCAGAACCAATTGTATTCCTTGTATGTGAGGGGTGCTAGAGATGTGGTCGCAAAGTTGATGGATGAGAGAGAGCAACAGAAGTGAGCGGCCACTGGAGTAAGATCAGAGACGTATGCGCGCGGATGGCCCCTCCTCCCTTTGGCAGCAACCCCCTGTGGGCTCTCACGCGACGTCTCAGCGTCAGTCCAGTCCCCTGAACGAACAGCCGCCGTGTGGGTTCATCTTGTGGCCGCCTGTTGAATGGCGGTGGTTTCAGGACGTCCAGAAGCTCTCGATCACGCTAGCCCTTTCGGGAAGTATTCCGACCAATTACTTGCCTGTTTCCTGTGGCTGGTGAGCCCAGGCGCGCGCCACATTTCAGCCTTTGGCCTCTTGTCGCGAAAGCGCGCCATCAAAGTTGCGTCGCTCGCACAGCCAACCTCATCCAGAGCTCGCAACAGCCTTCATTGGGATTCCAGTTCTAGGCAACACATCGCCTCTACTTCTTCTCATCATACACGTCGAATCCCGGTTGAAAACAGCAAAATGTCCGAATCCGACGAGCCCATTGATCCCATTGACGAGGGCGGCGATGATCTTTTTGGCGATGATTCCGATGCTGGCGACGCGGCACCATCGCCGGCCAAGCAGCAGATCCTAGACGATGACGACCTCGCCTCCGACCCAGATGAAGATGCGCGGCCAAGACATCGGGGCTATTCGCCGGAACAAGACCAGGAGATGCGCGATGCGATCGTCTTAGATGTCACCACGTATCGCCATCCCATACCGAAACCAAGTGATGGCGTTGTTAGTTTTCTCTACGTACTCAGGTATCTTGAGCGGCGGCACTGACCCGTCTTCAGCTTCGGACAATGAAGGTCCCCGAATTTATAACCTTCCAGCCCGAACAGTACAACTCGGAAACCTTTGAGCCCACAGAAGCCGACATTGCCAATGCAAAATCGGAACGGCCACAATACGACGTCCGTTTCCGACGGGACGAAGCTACGGGCAAACTCGTCAGCAACACCAATATTCTTCGCTGGAGCGACGGCTCGGTTACCATCTCCGTAGGGGGTGAGCAGTACGAGATTTACAGGAAGCCACTCGCCCCAGCACCAGGGCAGCCATACAATGCGAAACAGGATGCGCACCACTATGCTGCCGCTGCGGAGCTCAGCAGCAATCTGTTGATGACAGTGGGCCACATCACGGAGCAGTACAGCGTCCGACCCAACAAGTCCATTGGTGATGAAGCCATGGCACAGCTCACGAAGCGCTTGGCCGCCGAGAAGGGAGGAACTGCGGCCGATATGATCATCCGACAGACCGAAGACCCCGAACTGGCGAAGCGCAAGGCTGAGCAGCTGGAGAAGGAGAGGAACAAGGCGCTCCGGAAACAAGAGAATGCGAACGCGAAACAGGAGTTCGGATTGGGCCGCTCCGGCCGTGGCGGTCTGTCGATCGGTGCTCTCGAGGGCGCTGGCGGCGGCAGGAAGAGGGGCGCCCCTGGTGCGAAGCCCAAACGCCGTCGGCCTGAGTATGACTCGGATGATGATCTGCCACAAGGTGTAGGACGCCAGGAGAAGTATGATTTGGAAGACGGCTTCCTGGTCGACAGCGACGAGGAGGAAGAGGGATACGAGGATGATGATGACATCCTGGACGATGTGGAGGAGAAGCCGAGGAAACGACACAGGACGGAGGAGGCATCTGAGGTAGAGGAAGACGCCTCGGGCGACGAGCTTGAGCCGGCGCCCGAGGCAGCATCACGGAGCAGGCGTCGCAATGTTGTCGACAGCGACGATGAATAAGATGGTTGGGATCTGGGTACATTTCTTGGCGTTTGAATCGTCCTCGCGGAGCATTTGGTCAATGGTAGCTTTCATCAGTGGTGTGCACTGGGATAATCGTGTTGCTCGAGGTTGAGTCTCTTTCAGTGGGATATGCTCGGTGATTCAATACACAATGTGAGCTGAGCAACATGCCCGCTATTGCAAAGTCATCCGCTTCCAACGTTCTGTTCACACGGAATACATCTTGCGCAGGCATGTATCGGCAACGAAGGCTTCTTGGGGAGAAGCAGTAACCGTCACAGGGGGCAGCAATTAGGCTCACATTGAGCTCAACTCTATGACAGAGCTCGACGGAGCCGCCTTTCAGCTCTGAATGATATAAAACCAGTCAATTTCTTTTCCGATGAGAGGTACGGAGTAAAGGCGAATACACACTCTACTAGTACCTTACTTATACAGGTTAGGCAGAATGTGATTAGGACTGAGTCACGGGACCAGACTGACCCACCTGCAAACCTGCAGTGACCTCAAGTTCTGCGCAGCAACCAGAAAGAGTTTCTTCCTCTTCAACAACGCAACACGGTCTCAACAATGACGCCTTTCAGCGCATTGCACGCCTGGCAATTCGATCCACACGACGCCAGGCTAGAGGCTCGAACGTTGCTAGACCGAATTCATAGCCGCTCGTTTGAGGGAGGCCGTACTCACTTACCAGTGACGGCTTCCTATGGTTTTATCGTGGCTACATGCACTCGCCCTACGAAATAATGTCAAATCGACTACGTGACGTGATGCCCATGTATACTTCTACACCTATTTTGATTGACACTACCAAATCTACGTGCTAATGATGCTGTGTAGCGCGCATCATGTTATCCTTCGCGTTCCTCAACTAGTCTAGGCCCTGGGAGGCAGGACGGTGGGCACTGGACCACGGGTGGTCGTCCTTGGCAGCTCAGGCACGGGGTTGGTAGGGAGGCAAGCGCACGCACTGCTGACCCTGGCGATGGGCTCGTTGCCCCTGTTCTCGGGGCAGGCCTTGACGGCGTAGTCCGGCAGGAGGCCCTCGTCCGTGTGGAGGCGTTGGGTGAAGCTGCCGCAAAAGTCCATGGATTCCTCGAGGCGCCCGTCAATGTGGCTGGCGCGCATGGCGCGGAGACAGTTGTCGGCGTTGCACTTGGGAGCCTGCGGGCACTCCTTGCTCGAGAGCTTCACGATGAAGGAGCCACGCTCAATCGTGTGGACGAGGATGAAGCCGGACTTGAAGGCGGCGTAGGAAGACCAGGAGCCCAGGAAGGCGACGGTGCCGCCACCCTCCAACTCATCGTCCTCGGGGTGGATGTCGAAGAAGCCGACCTCGCAGACGCTGTCGCCAGTGGGGTCCTCGATGACGCTGGTAATGTCGTACACGTTCAGGCCGTTGCCGTAGTTGGACTGGTACAGCAGACCGTCGACGACGTACTGGTTGTGGTCAATGGAGCGAGTCTTGCCAGCGAACGAACCAGTCCAGACAGGGTTCTCGAGGTCGCGGATGTCGATGATGTGTGTGGTGGGCAGACCCTGGCCAAGAGACTCGGGGCCCTCGCGGGCATCACGCTCATCGAACTCGTCGTCGAGGAAGAGGTACTCCTGCCACTTCTCGCTGTTGACGACACCCTGGTGTGAGTACTCGACACCAGGGTACTCGATTCGAGAGATGATGTTGGTGGTGTTGCCCTTCTTGTCGGTCACATCGTAGATGGTGACGGAGTCCTCGTTGTAACCGTAGCAGATGTCACGGCCGTAGTAGCGCTTGTCAGGGCCGCGGTACACGAGACACTCGGCGTCGTGGACGTAGCCGTCGCCGGCAGCACAGCCAGGGGAGTGCACGTTGGCGGGATCGTCAATGTCGAGGAAGATCAGACCACCGCGGCAGGGGAGGTCGTCACGAACACGAATGGTCTCGTTGCCGCCAACAGAGCCAACGGCGATGGCATAGTTGAGCTCCTGATTGACGACAACGTTGTGGGTGCGGCCGACGGGCAGGTAATCCCAGAAGGGAACGGGCTCACCGGTGGCGTCCTCCTTGTCAAGACCCCAGTGACCGGCCAGGTCCTCCTGGGCGAAGGTCTTGGGGTTGGCAGGGTCGAGATCAAGGACCTTCTTGAAGTCGAACAGCTGGATGCCGTGCTTGATGGCCTCGGAGCCAATGACAACGATGTCGCCAACAACACGGACCTCGCGCCAGTTGGAGCCGATGCTGTCGTACTGGGGGAGTCGGCCCAGGTAGACAAACTTGCCTTCCTTGCTGATCTCAGCGAATGCGGTGCCGTCGTACTGGCCAACAGCAACAAACTCGCGCCCATCAGCAGAAGTCCAACCCCAGGAGGATGATCCACGGCTGGCCGAGCTGCCGAGCTCAGCGTGGGACAGGAAGTGGTAGAGATCGACCTGGGACGAGTCAGCGCACTTGACAATGCTCATGTGGCGTTCAGACCTACATTGCTGCACCGGAAGGTGTTGCTAGGATCCCCGGGGATGGCCTCAGCAAAGCCGTTGACACAGGGCGTGTAGCCAAGTTCGGGATACCGCGACGAGTCCATGAGACCAGCAGCCTCCTCCTCGGCCCATTGCGACTGAAATCGTCAATAAGAAGCACCAGAATGGCGTCAAATGGGCCTAGTTACCATCTTGATGTCCATGATTTTGTGGTGGACACGACCAGACGCATAGTCCTCCTTGGAACCAGCACCGGCGGCGCTGCCCATGCCCACCAGGGCAGAGCCAACGAGGCTCACGGATGACAGACGGACCATGTTGACTTTGACGTTGCACCACAGCTCAAGGTCACAGGAGCAAATGTTAATGCAAAGGAGACCATCAGATCGGGTCACAGCCACGAGGCAGAGCTCGTTTTATACACGTCCTTACAGTATGTAAATGTGACCTATGCAGTCGTGCTGTTTTGTTTCGACCTTCTGCATCCAGTCACCGTTCTCTCTCGGCATCTGCAGCTGTGCTTATTGTTGGCCTGAGAAGACTCTAGAACACGTCCCCTCGGACCTTGGTCTTGGGGAGCTGACGAAGTCATGTCCATGGCGCTCACAACGGTCGAGCGGCATTGACCCGGCAGCGAATGGCGAGATAGGCTCAAGACGCCATCTGGTGTAAGCGGAGATCTCCAACGCTTGGCAATCCTGGGGTCAGCATGAGCTTGCAGAATTGGAAAGATCCCATTTGCCCGGAGAGCTTGGTTCCCCCTCGCACAGCCGACCACCTTCCTGAACCAGAAGGTGGTCAATTGCTTGGTTGTGATAAACTTGCATAAGAGGCGTGTCTTATTTCAACATGGCTGGCTTCGGCGAGTGGTACCTTGGAGAACTTCACTGCTAGCAGGCAGACATGAATAACGGGCCCAGATATTGGAGGCCGTTACAAGGACCAGGCTCTGTCATATTAGACTTCGTATATCCGAGTGTCCGTGGCCTCTTATGTCAGGCGACATCACTATTCTTATCAAAGCATAGTCGATGGCACGGAGGAGGAAAACGACCCTGCCGCAAGGCACTCGGCAGATATCTCATATTACACATTGCGGATTCCCTACGGAACTATTGATCGAGAGGTTCAACGTTAGTGTCTTTGGAGGACTTGTGTCTTGTACTCAGGGAACCACCGAGCTGCGTCTGGTTATTGGAAAATGCTGCTCAACAGAGGCCTGTAAGTACAGGGCACAGGAATGCTTCAAGTTGGGGAAGCCCAGACTGACAATGGTACAACAGAGTCGACATTAGAAGGCTTGGCAAGCAACGTCTGGCCCGAGTTTATTCCTCCAGCTTCATTTCATTCAAAGACCACTTTGAATGCCGCACGCCTCTTGCTTGGATTGTGGATTATGAAAACAAAAAACAAAAAAAACGATGACTTCTAATATTAAACAGACATTTTGGAAATAGGCGAGCAAAGTACAAGGTCGGCCTTCCTGTCCACCAGCACCGATTCTGGGCCCAACTTCCCCCAGGCTATTTTGGGTCCTTGTTATGGAGTCGTTAGCAATAGTTACTCGAGGTGGGAACAGAGCATAGATTGCGCTTCCAGTCTACATCAGGGGACTTGAAAAGCAGGTATATATGGACTGCGCTGTGAGTGACCTGACGATCAAATTCACGTACAGAAGCTAAGATTGAACGAAAGCGAGCATCATCCAAGTCCGCATGTGATGTTGTCACGAGATGGCCACGGGCAGCGTTGATCTAGACAAGTGTTTGATAGTATTTGGATGCGGATTTAGTCTACTTTTAATGGTTCACCGATTCCATAATCACGCGGTTTGGTCTCCCAGTGTCTTTAGTTGTCCCTGATGTCAAGCAGATGCGCATACGACAATCGGGGAAGCACTGCAGGCTTACCCTCACATGAGATTTCGACGACGGGCGCAGTAGGAATGCGGCCTATTAAATACAGACTCGCTGTATGCGACTGGATGAAGCATGGTAACGCGTGTTTCAGGGGGGGGGGGACAATCGATCCATCAATATTATGCGAATAGATCTTGACTCGACACTCGGCTCATGGTCAGTACCCAAAAGACTCCTCGTCTGAAAGAGTGAACATGTGCAATCACTGCGAGACCAAATTGGACGTACCTTCAAGTTGCCTGTGATTGTAAATGGCCTGTGCATCGGAATGGGCCAGGGACATGGAGCCTGGCATTGACGAGAGAGCTTCAGGCTAGATGCATCCGGACAGCCGATGATTCCCATCACATTTCAGGATAGCTGCGGTAAAGGCTGGGTCGATGGAGTGGAAATACATGGGGTCGGAGTACATGCATTGGGCGATGACATGGCCAACAAGCACTTAGAAGGGCTTACCCCTTATTTCTTTTGCGAAAGTACGAACTCAATCAGGGGTCAATCTTTATTTGTCTAATGCTTTTTTCGTAAGTGAGTTCCTTTTACACCTACTTCGGGCCTAGAATGTCTTATAGTCAACATCCTTGGTGATATAACTAGTATGTAGGCTTGGTGATGAGCACAACTGTTGCTTTGACGCTCGTGGACCAATGTCAGTGCCGCGGTAGAATATTCCACTCTGAAGGAATAACGTCAAAAATTGTTTGCCATATACTCCAATTGCTGACCTCTTTTTGGGCCTTGGAAGGCGAACATAAGCCATCTTTACCAGGGGGCAGGGCCGAGATCCGGTCCCAAGGCTTCCGGGTTGGTCGCGCATTATTAACTTCTGATACATCGATGAGACGAGCTACAGAGGAACAAAAATTGAGCCGTACTTGAAATAATCTCGTGACTCATACTTCAATTTACCGCTGAACGAGATTTCCTCAGCGAGGGTAGCCAAACGTGAGACGGACTTTAAGGCGCCAAGGGACTGAATCTGTAAATGTACGAGCAGTTCGGCACTCGCAGCCTGCAGGGCAGGGGCTGGCGTGTGTCATAGAGTCTCGATATCATATGTATCTGTATGATCAATCTTGGACTATTAATGATCTTACACTTCGTGAGGCGCCGTTTTGCATACTATTAGTACCTTACGCAAGTCCCACTGCTACGTATATTCCTTATCTACGGTCGGAGTAACTGTTCTAACATCTCGAGTCCAGTCCTCGAACTTCGTCAGCCGATCCCCACACATGACACTGCACTGGCATGGCACTGGCAGTTCGGCAAGTGGAACCCTGCATCAGCTGGGCGAAACCCCACTAAAGCCACTATCGATAAGGCCGACGACTCCCGAAAACGGCAGCCTAGCGCTGCCGCTTGAACTCCAGCCCAAAGGGCGTCCAGACATGGAGGTCAGTAGACGGGTAATTCGAAGGAAAATCTCTGGGGGTTTTGCCAAACGCTAGGGAATTCAAATAATTTACAGGATATTACGACAAGAAGGTACGATTTTGTCGAACTGTCATACAAGAAATTGATGCTCTCGTTAAACTAGCCTTCAGCCCAACATGCCAGTGCCGAACGTATCCACTCCTTAAAGCAGCAACGTCTCTGGTCGGTTGGTCCCTCCTTCCGCGTAACCTGCCACGCCAGAACGGTGACCCTTCTTTTCCTCTCCTGTGCTCCCCCAGCAATCGTCCGTTCTCTAATCTCTCAACTTTGTGCATACGAAAATGTCGGCTCAGGACTACTATCAAGGCGGCGGCGGCGGCCAGAATTACGGACCGCCCCAGGGCTACCCTCAGTCTCCTCAACCTGTGAGTCTTCTCGAAGGCCGCGCGGCCCCTGAGAATGCACCAAGCTACCAAGACCCGTTGCTGACCAGACCAGCCGTACGGAGGCCCGCCTCCCCAGGGACAGTATAACCAGTATGGACCTCCTCCAGGTAACTACGCGCCCGGATATCCCCCGCCTGGCCAGTACCAGCACGGCGGACCACCTGGAGGGTATGGCGGTCAGCCGCCCATGCAGTACCAGCAGCAACCACCCCCTGGATCCAAGGGCAGCGGTAATGCCAAGTCGCAGAGGAATTGTCTAGTCGCCTGCTTGGCAACGATGTGTTTCTGCTGCGCAGTGGAGGAATGCTGCGAGTGCTGGTGAGATGTTCGAAGTCGTTCTGATGGGCTTGGTTATGCTGACCAGTGATATAGCTGCGAGTGCTGCGAATGCTTCTGTTAAAAGATTGAGGAGCAAGACTTAGGTTTCGAAGGCAGCGTGATTGGCATGCAATGTGGTTGGCTATATACTAATCGGGCGAATTGGGCGATGCACAAGGATAATGATTCCGACAAGTCGATGCTGGACAGCACTTTCATTTATTTGTCACGGGGGGAGAGAAGCGATTGATCAATTCGACATCAGTTCAATACCTACTTGGAGGCACAATAAGAGAACTTGAGAGATGGCGAGCACACTGCATGGAACATTAGAAGTCGATGACGCGCGAGTAAGATGTGATGCTGCTGCTGGCCAGACGGAATGGCTCTACATTGCCTCGCGAATACACGTAAGGTAGTCACACACACACAGAGCGCACTGGATATCAATGGTGATGTCTTATACCCAAGCAATGCAAAATGCAACCATTTACGCCCGCAGCTTCACCGGAGTGTTCACCAAGCATCTTGTGGGAGAATCATGTCTCATTCCTTGTTTTTGGTAGTTCGCATCCATCCTCATCATCTGACGACTGCCCCCATCCCCTTGTACGCAATCCCGGCGAAGTCGAACGAGTCAAGACACTGCCATCAATGATCACAGCCAGCCTTCAAAGAGTATGCGGTGGACACCTGACGGCCGAGTCAACGCTCGCCCTGCCCGATCAACAGCCTTGGTTTCGTATCGTGGGTTGGAATTTTGACGTCTTGTGTTTTGAATTGAATGCCTCTTGTCACAAAAGCAAGGCCATCTTCTTTACCCTCGCCTCGACCGATGCAGCCAAATGAATACCGTCCGCACTACCAACTCCAGCCCGGTTGGGGCTTTTGCAAAACCCATTGTTTATATCGAAGAGGGGTACAACATGACGCGGACCGAAGCACCGAAAGACTTAGAGGGAAGGGGGTTGGCGAAGCGGGCACGGACGACGCCAGAGTTGCCGTGCGGCCGGGTGACCTTGCCCCAGATGACACGGTGCTTGGAGCCGCGGACCTCCTTGTGCGCCTTGTAGATGTAGGCGATGCGCTTGCCGAGGTAGAAGCTGCAGAGCCTTGTTAGTCCCATTTCGTTTCTCCCGACTTCACATCGCTCGTCAGTGGTAACGTACTTGGCAGCCTCAGTGTTGTCAACACCCTCGATCTGGATCAGGCTGATGGCGGGCTTGGTGGTGTGACGCGAGCGCTTGTAGCTCAGGTGGCGTCCCCTATTGATCATCGTCAGCCCTTGTTCATTGAGGTCGTGCCCTTCTCAGTATCCTCCAAGCGGGTGTCGTAAAATGTCCAGTCGTGCACCGTCGGGTCGGCCGGTGATAGTCGCATCGTGAAGGCAGAAAAGGGAGCAGTGTGTACTCACTTGACGTAGACTGCATCATGTTAGCAAACTGTCCGAAGTAACAATCGCCATTGAGGCATCACGACCAATGTCGCGATATCTCATGTTTCGCGATGGGCAGGGATAGACTCACGGCGGTGGCCGGCTTCGGAAGGCATATTGTCGGTATTTTGGCTCTTGACCCGGGCTGAGGAACAAAAGCTGTGATGTGGTAACGTCTTAGCGAAAAGACCTCCCTGTTGTGTTAGTTTGCCGTGTCGTTAATTGTCGTGATGCTCAGCTGAGGACGAGTGGATGCGATTGTTGGTGTGCGGCGAGTAGCCCGAAAATTTGTGCCCTTCCCGTCACGTGTGCGCCATTAGGGCAGATTGGGTGAGTAAGCTGGGATGCTGTGGCTGAACTCGACGCACCAGCCACAGCTCAGGACCCCGCGGTCCCCACTACCGCTGGCGCGGCGGCGCGATGATGCTGCACTGCGTTCCTGACTTCGGGGAGAAATATTTTGGGGGACTACGTACATCTATATTCAATGAGAACTTGACTGGCAAACCAGGTCTTTCGCAACCTCAATTAGCCTTATTTTGGCTACATTCATTCCAATTGCAGGTGTTCAGTCAGTGTACCGACTGGATTTTGTATTAACAACCGGAACCAGAAGTCTAACCCTCTTAGATCAAAGAGTGACGACGATTGGGTCACCTCCAAGATGACGACCGCGCCTCTCAAAATCGGTCTGTTGGGCGGTGGACAGCTCGGACAGATGCTGTGTGAGGCTACGAACCCTGATGGTTTCGAAGTTGTCATTCTCGACGCTGAGGATGCACCTGCCAAGCGCATAAATGCCCACAAGGAGCATGTGACGGGCTCCTTCAAAGATGCCGCCAAGGTTCGGGAGTTGGCGGAAAAGTGCGATGTGTTGACGGTCGAGATCGAGCACGTCAACACTGAAGTGCTCGAGGAGGTCGCGACCAAGGGTGTGCGAAGTGCCTCTACGGGCGAAATGAGGACAGTACCTGTCCACCCGTCTTGGCGCACTCTGCGGCTCGTACAGGACAAGTATCTGCAGAAAGAACATTTCCACCAAAGAGGTGTGCCCATTGCGAGGCAAATGGCTCTGGATGGTGATCTGGACTCACTCAAAGCGGCTTACGAGGCGTTGGCATTCCCCTTCATGGTCAAGGCTAGGAAGGGATCATACGACGGTCGAGGCAACTTCAAGGTGAAGGGCCCTGAAGACTTTGCCGCTGCCATAGACGCACTCAAGGGGTTGCCGCTCTATGCCGAGAAATGGGTACCCTTTGTCATGGAGCTGGCTGTCATGGTGATCCGGACTGAGGACGACGAGGGCAATCTTCAAGGCGTCCACTCATACCCGGTGGTAGAGACAATCCACGAGGATGATGTCTGCAAGACAGTGATTATGCCACCACGCAAAGTAGGTGTAGATGTCTGTGCAAAGGCGCGTCGAGTCGCCGAGGAGGTCATATCAAGCCTATGGGGCAGAGGCGTGTTTGCAGTAGAGATGTTCTTGTTGGAGGATGGTGAGTATTGCGCAGACGGCATATTTGCATACATGGCTAATTTCTTCAGGGACAATCATGGTGAACGAGGTTGCCCCCCGGCCACACAACTCTGGCCACTACACCATTGAGGCTGTTCCCAACCTTTCCCAGTACAAGGCGCAAGCGCATGCGATCATGGGCTACATCCCTCCTCAACTCAAGATTGAGCCGGCGGTTTCCAAAGCCATCATGCTGAACATTCTCGGGGGCGCCCTCCCGGACTCTCACGACCGCCTCGTCCACCTTGCACGAACAGCGTACATCGAGGGTGTGAACATTTACCTGCACCTGTACGGTAAAGCGTCCAAGCCAGGTCGTAAAATTGGTCACATCACATTCACTTCATCCGCCGATGTGGACCTCGAGCAGACCATTGCGCCTTTCATCAACGAGGTCGACAAGATGCGTCTCGACCGCATCAACACGTCTTCAACGACCATGAGACCCTCTGCCGGTCCCTCAGAGCCAAAGGGACCCGAGGTCAAGTCGTCACGCAACGCCAAATCACCGCTTGTCGTTGTGACCATGGGTTCCGATTCGGATCTCGGAGTCTTGTCTGCAGGCTTGGACATCCTTGAGAAGTTTGGCGTACCATACGACTGCACAATCACGTCAGCACATCGGACTCCGGCGCGGATGACTGAGCTGGCACATGGTGCCGCTGGAAAGGGAGTCAAGGTTCTCATCGCAGCGGCTGGAGGTGCTGCTCATCTTCCTGGCATGCTGGCTTCTGAGACCACCGTGCCTGTCATTGGCGTGCCGATCAAAGCTACTCATCTTGATGGCAACGACAGTCTCCTGAGCATTGTTCAAATGCCTGTAAGTAATGCGAACCATCTTTTGACCAACAGAAGCTGACATAGCACCCACAGCGAGGCATCCCCGTTGCTACTGTCGGAATTAATAACTCCACCAATGCGGCTCTGCTTGCCGTCCGCATTCTAGGCTCGTACTACCCCGAGTACCAAGAGAAAATGGCCAAACATCAGGAGACGATGAAGGTGGAAGTCGAAGACAAGGCGGCCAAACTTGAGGATGTCGGATATCAGACATACTTGGCGGAGAAGGCGAAGAAATAGAGGATGATACCCTGCGTCATGGAATAAACAGGCACAGCAAAGAGATTCACCGAGAGTTGTGCTCATTGACATGTTACGCTTGCTTGGGCCCATGAGTCTCGCGGCTACACAGAAAACTCATCGTGCTGCTCGTAGCTAGGTACTCGACTGATTGTCTTACTTTGTTAAGTCGACCGCACTATCAGGACCAACATTGCTGCACAAGATACTGTGTCCCAGCCGATGAACCAGCAGGCGACCGATCTCTTTATGGTAATAGCGTGGGAGGACTGGGACCAGCGCGTATCAACAAATACCGCAGCAACAAGAGCAAAAGGCGGGCGGGCAGCACGTTGTCGGTTGGGGAGCTTTGCCGGCGCATTGTCCATCATCCTACAGGCTACGAGCCTTATGACTGGACCGGCAAAATTGATGGCGACCTAAGCTGACCCTTCGGTGGGTGACTTTGAATTTCCGCGTGGAGGACGGAGTAGCATCATTACAAAGCAGTTAGATAAGGCCGGTATCTGCATGAGCCAAGGACTGTCATTACATGACTTGGTGAATGAGGGGCACCTACGAACCTACGAGGAGTCTAGGAGAGGCAATGAGTGAAATCCGTTGCAGTATCCGCGATTCCGCTGCGTCATTGTCATCAGCCCGCTCAGTGCTCACCGAGACTTCCGGCTACAAGGCAGGCGATAACGTGTTAAATCTTGCGGGTAATTCACTCTAATAAAGTGACCACACAATCAATGAATCGCTCTGATGAATCTGACGCGCCAACAGGTCGTCCTGCACCATGTCGAGGCGATCGGCTGGCTTGGTGGACTGAGCTGGATCGGCTCGGGGTTCAGGCGCCTCAGGATTAACGCAAGAGAGAAAGCCGCTTGACCCACTGCGAAGCGGCAGGGGACGGCTCTCGTTGGACAATGTCGCGACAGCGACGTAACTTGGGAGGTCGCAGGACGAATGGTAAGCCGATTGCGGGCTTTACGCACGTAACTTATTAGGCGAGAGACATGAAGGCGCGTGGAATAATATGTGGAATGTACTTAGAGGCTCATGGATGTGGATGCTTGCTGCCAGGCAGCTGGGGCCACTAGCAACCGCTGGCTCCATTCGTTCGTGTCCAGCAGTGCCAGTGCCCTGCACCCTGGGTCCAGTCCTGGCGCAACTCCTTCGTCATAAAACTTGAAGTCATCATCCAGTCCAGTCTCCAACAGCGACTCCTCCCAGAACTCCAGCAACCTCAACACCACCTCCGTCCAGTCTGTCCCCCGTTTCTCACCAGCTCGACGCCTACTCTCTCGAGTCTGCTAGACAACTTTTCTTCATCCAGTTTCAGTCCTGAACGGTCGTCGTCATGGAGCAGAGCCCAGCATCGTACGTGCCCTCCGCCCGCGAACCCCCACCATCCATAGTGCTTTTGCGAGGGGCAACTGGCGACAGACAGATAGCTCCAACCTCCCGTCATCCCCGCGAGCATCGCCAACAGCACCTTTCAGCGCAAACATGCTAACCACAGCCGTGCCAACAGGACCATGGAGCTCAAGGACAACACAGTTATTGTGGTCCTTGGTGCCTCAGGCGACTTGGCCAAGAAGAAGACTGTGAGTCTGCAGCACCACCCATCCGTCTGCTCACTATGTCATCGTGCTAACCGTGCTGCCAACAGTACCCCGCGCTCTTCGGCCTTGTGAGTTGTTGCTCTTGTTGCATTGCACAACGTCGTCCGGACCGAACGAAGAGGACTAATGCGATGCGCAGTACCGCAATCAATTCCTGCCCAAAGATGTCAAAATCGTTGGATATGCCCGCACCAAAATGGACCACGAGGAGTATTTGCGCCGGATCAAGTCGTACATGAAGACACCTACCAAGGAGATTGAGCAGCAATTGGAGGACTTCTGCGGCCTTTGCACCTACATCTCAGGCCAGTACGACAAGGATGAGTCTTTCCAGACTCTCAACGATCACCTCGAGAAGCTCGAGGAGGGCCGCTCCGAGACCAACCGTGTCTTTTACATGGCGCTGCCTCCCAGTGTCTTCACAATCGTATCGCAGCACCTGAAGAAGAACTGCTATCCCTCCAAGGGCATTGCTCGTGTCGTCGTAAGTGGGACCAGCGGTAGAGCTTGACTCGGAAGCACAAGTCACTGACGTGAATGTACAGGTCGAGAAGCCCTTTGGCAAGGATCTGGCTAGCTCGCGTGAACTCCAGAAATCGCTTGAGCCCGACTGGAAAGAGGACGAGCTTTTCCGCATTGATCACTACCTTGGCAAGGAGATGGTGAAGAACATTCTCATCCTCCGCTTTGGCAACTCATTCCTGGGCGCCACTTGGAACCGTCAGCACATCGACAACGTCCAGATCACATTCAAGGAGCCCTTTGGCACCGAGGGTCGCGGTGGCTATTTCGACGAGTTTGGTATCATCCGAGACGTCATGCAGAACCACTTGCTGCAGGTGCTGACCCTCTTGACGATGGAGCGTCCCATCTCATTCAACTCGGAGGATATCCGCGACGAGAAGGTTCGCGTTCTCCGCCACATGCCCGCCATCGAGCCCAAGAATGTCATTATCGGCCAGTACGGCAAATCGCTCGACGGGAGCAAGCCCTCGTACAAGGAAGACGACACCGTTCCCCAGGACTCGCGATGCCCGACCTTCTGCGCTCTCGTTGCCTACATTAAAAATGAGCGCTGGGACGGCGTGCCTTTCATCATGAAGGCTGGCAAGGCTCTCAACGAGCAAAAGACGGAGATCCGGATCCAGTTCAAGGACGTCACATCGGGTATTTTCAAGGACATTCCCCGTAACGAGCTCGTCATGCGCATCCAGCCCAACGAGAGTGTCTACATCAAGATGAACTCGAAACTCCCCGGCCTCAGCATGCAGACCGTTGTCACCGAGCTGGACTTGACATACCGCCGCCGTTTCTCTGACCTCAAGATCCCCGAGGCTTACGAGTCGCTGGTCCTTGACTGTCTCAAGGGTGACCACTCCAACTTTGTCCGTGACGATGAGCTTGATGCCAGCTGGCGCATCTTCACACCCTTGCTGCACTACCTGGATGACAACAAGGAGATTGTCCCCATGGAGTACCCCTATGGTAAGTCTGTCGACAAGCGACGCAAGTCAAACGCTAACATGCGCAGGATCTCGTGGCCCTGCAGTGTTGGACGACTTCACTTCATCTTACGGTTACAAGTTCAGCGATGCCAGTGGTTACCAGTGGCCCACCTCGACTACTCAGCAGCAGAACAACAACAACAACGGCAGCGGCAACAAGTTGTAAGTCGTCACATCGGTGCGCTACTGAACGGTAGTGTGCGTTCATTGGCCTCGAATCGCATCGGCTGCGGACAGTCCCCCAGTCGAGCATCGAGCATGTGGAGAAGCGCGCCATGTTAGATCTTATCACGGGTGCCTGAGTATAAAAGAATTGTGGCTGGAATTGATATACATTGGGAGGCCATGTTACCATGATGCGCGAGCAGGTTGTCCGAGAATATGCTGTCCTGGACTCGGATTGGGATAATGCGGTGCGAGTACGCTTGTGCTCAACCTCACATACTGAGCCACGGTCGCCAGCGAGGTAGTGTTAGCAAATCTACAAGTGAAATCCTCAACCAAATCGTTTCACTCACTGGCAAGATGACTTTTAATAAACCTCAGACGGCTTATGATACGATCCTACCTAATCGATCGTCTGCAGCTGTGGCTGACGGACCCACATACACCGCCTTGAGCCTGAGCCTATTATAGTCTGAGCTTTTTAGCACCCGCCTTCTGTGGCTCAGGCGCAAGTGGCCGCTCTTTGTCGAGACTAGCGAGGCAATCCAATCCGCAAGGTGAGGTAGGTAGCAAGGGCAGTCAAGTCACTCCTGCAACTTTCGACCATCTCATATTCACCAACAACCGCAACCGCTACTTTCACTCTCCTCCTTTGCTTCTTCTTCTCCACCCTGCCCATTACTCACCATCTATTCCACAATCACTCACTACACCGCTAGCATCAAACGTCCTTCCGCTTTCCCAACGGCCACCGAACCGAGGCCTGAACCGAGATATTCCCCGGTCGCGTCTTGCGGATCGCAATCGTCATTCTTCAAGGCAGCGGAGAGAACGCTCTCCTGAGCCCGTCCACTAGACGCGAATCACACGAGAAGAAGAAACCCAGTTTCTGAACCACCCGATCCCACTGTCGAGCGCAGGGGCTGGCAGATTTTTCTTCTTCTTCCTTTGACCTTTGCGCGATAGCGACCGTTTGTCGCACTCGCGTCTGCCTTTCCACCGACTGTCGCCCAGAAGTCGACTCAACGACAACACGCGCTGTCTTGACATCCGATCTACCGAAGCACGACCGCCCCTGTTCTTTCTCCATGATTGGCAGGGGTCAAGTCATAGCACGACGAGTTGCGCCGTAAGGTGCCGGAGAGGGTGTGAACGAAAACATTTCCGGCGGGCAGTTTTGTCCACCGCGTGATGGCAGCTGCCGTCGATATGGACAATGGCATTCAGAATGGCGCGCGCACCGACCATGATCGGAATTCAAGTCCGAACGGTGTCAACGGCATAGTGAAAGCGCCGACAGAGAAAGATGTCGCTGCTGAGGAAGCAGGACAAGGCAAGGCGAAGGAACAAGGGTCAGAGGAGCCTGCAAATGATGCGCAACCAGCGAGGATGAACGACCTGCCTGAAGAGATTGCGCATATCACCGAGGGGTTCATCCCTTTATCTATGCTATTGACACGCCTGGCGCAGCGATCGCACAACGAGCTGCAGCATGGCATCACGACTTTTGCCGATATGCCTCAGGACAACTACACGAAACACAAGGCGATCTTGGAATTCGCGCAGGAGCAGCATGAGCGATGGGTCAAAGCACTCGTCATCACGGACTGGAGTAAAAAGGCTGAGGTGGTCAGCAAACTGATCGATCTGCGTGCTCACATGAATCACCAGCAATTTCTCTACGACTCTGCGCTGGATGAAGTTGTCAACCTGAAGAGGAATCTCGCCTTTGCTCGCATACCTAGCCCCGACTTGAAGACGGCACTCCAGGTGTTGTCCACGGGCTCAGCACCATGGATGCCCGACGTTGACTACATTGAGCCACCGCAACTTAGTCCCGAGGACCAGCTCAAGTGGCTCAACGAATTGAACACCCTTCTTTCACTGCGGCTGAACCTCGAGGAATTCGATCGGATCCCGGCACAGTTCAGAGATTACACCATCGCCTCGGGGAGGGTGACTTTCAAGGTGGAGGGGGAGTTCGAGGTGGACCTAACGGTTGCCGATGAGGATCCTGAGCGGCAGTTCTGGTTCATTGATTTCCGATTTGCATATCAGCCAGCCCCAGCGATTGTGCCGGAAACCATCCTGTCTCATCTAGAGGCCAATGTCAACACGGCGTTGAACAGGGAAGGCCTGCCTGGCTGTTATCAGTTCTTGCACGAATTCATCCTGACCTGCAAGATCAATGAGCTCAAGCGACAGGCGCTACTCCTGGAAAAGACAGCGTGGACCGGCACCCTCAAAGTCGAGCCACTACACAGGGCTTTGGCGATCCAGTACTGGTCCACGCGATTACCTCCCAAGTGCCCAAAGAGCTGGCTTCTGATTGCAGTCCACAGCGACAAGAAGGGGAAAGCCTCAACCGCAGCGACGTCCGCAAGCCACTTGGAGCTAAAGTGGTACCGGGATAACACCGAAGTGAAAAGCACCCAGATTGAGGCGAACTTCAAAGAACTAGAGGTTGAAACCCTTCTGAATTCCGTCATCAGAAGTCACATTGATTACATCCTCCAAGGTATCTACGACAAGACGTTGTCACTTCCGCGATACGCCAACCAGGAATGCCGTCTTGTGCGCGAGACCTCGCTCGATGATCCTCTCAGGTGCTCCTTGACGGCTCAGCTCACAGGCTCCATTGAGATGTCCCTGCACATTGAACCAAAGTCAGGTGTTGTCGCAATCAAGCCGCAGTCCAAATACACCATTGCGCAAGAGCACAAACTCAACACGCCCACCGGCCCCACGGAGTCGACGATCAACAACGGCAGCAGCGTCATTGCCAGTGGTTTTACTTGCCTTCAAGAAGTGCGTTGCAACGTCGTAGAAGATGAAATTGTCAGGCGATCGTCGCCTCTGGGTTGGCAGGCCATCCGACCTCCGCTGAAAGATGAAGAGATTCGCTCCATCGTCAAGATGCGTGAATGGTTACGCGCGATCTGGTTACGAAGAAGCGGTTGGCCCCAGCACTGGTACCTGGTAGCCGTCTTGAGCCAAGGCGGCGACGACTGGTGGCTGATTCGAGCGTGAGTCCATTGTCATACGCTGTCTGATCAAAACTAACCGTGTGTAGTAACTCGGAGGTCAAAGACCGCGTGCAGCACTACAAGATCAACATGCCCATGGGCACAGGAGCAGCCAATTTCTCCGAGCCATTCTGGAATCGTCTGACCCTGTTCACGACGGCGCTAATATCACAGTATATCGACATCCGAACGTTGCACGCTGCCGGCATCAAGCATCACGCGAGTGATAGGTCCAGCTTACCGGCGACAGCTGCCAGGCTACCAGCAATTGACTTGGCGCTGTCCGATATCTTCCCCGCAATAGTGTGTAACGTGGCTGAAACATCGGAGGATAAGGCTTCCATGAGCGACGTCGAACAGGATGCCACCCGGCAAGTAACAACCATGCCTCTCACACCAAGGCAGCCATGGGCGAAAGACGATGTGGTCATGAGGTTCATAACGGTTCAAGGGCGCGCGCAAGGGACCACCCTGGATCCCGAGGACAGCGAGCAGCAGCTGACCTGCGTTTCGGAAGCCATTATCAAGGTACACCATGCAGGCAAGCTTGGCCGCCTGAAGGGTCGGATAGACCAAAATACCTGGTACAGCCCCGCAAAAGGAGAATTCGCTTTGCAACTGAGATATCCTTTGGGCGAATCAGGGCTGCAGCAGTTAAAATCTCGCGTCACTGCCATCGACCGCTTCGTTTGCTTCCTGGAAGCACTCGGGCAATGTACGAAAACCATTGAGAACGAGCGGGTGACCATGCGGGGCGTTTCCTTCTTCTACGCAAACCCGACTGAGGGTCAACGCACTCAGAGGTGGCGCGTTGTGATGGACTTGTCCAAGGACCAAGTTGAAATTGCGCTTGCCGCGGGCAATCCTCACCTGCGCGTGCTGAACTATCTCCGGAAGTTGGTCAACATTGACGGGGGCATCAAGACTTTGATGATCTGGCTTCCGCAGTCCCTGCCAGTTTTCACGTCGCTCGAGAACATCAAAAACGCCTGGGATTCCATCCAGGAGAAGGGACAGGGCCGAGCTGCAATCTCTTGCAAAAACCTTGACTGGCTGTCCATCTCGTACACCATCATGGGCACCGACAGCAACGGCCAGCCGGTGAGCCGGCAACTGTCCTTTGAAGCGGTGGTCAAGTTGCGAAAGGACGGGCTCTGGTGGCACATCAACCGCGCCGGCCATTATCGGGCTGAGGACAGATTTGGCAAGGCGTTGGAACCTGTGTTTGGGCAAAGCAACGGGGACTGGATAGGGATGGGCACGAGTGCTGCCGGCAAAATCTCCCCGGGAGCCGCCATGCTGTTCGACAAGATTGACGAGGTTGTCAAGGGGCTTGTTGGCCACTTGCAGGGCGACGAAGGATTCGAGCCTCCGCCGCCGCCCCAAGTCCAGCAGCGACCGGTGCAAGAGCAGCGACAACAGCAACAATTACCACCGCAGCAGCCGCCGCCGCAGCAGCAGCAGCAACGGCAGAGCACACAGCCGGTGCCGCCGCAAGTGACGCCAGTGCCGATTCCGCAGGTGCCCCCCATGGGCAAGCCGCGCAAGCCGAGCCAGACGAAGACGGGGCGAGCTCCTGACCAGGCGATCGAAATAGGATGAGGTCACAGGGAATGGTGCGGCTCAGTACATACACGCATTTTGGACGTTACGACTCGCATCGAGAGGCGTTAAGGGGTTTACGATAGAGGCCCGGCCGCTTGAAAAGGACTGGGCGGCTCTTGTGGATTAATAGTCATGATACCTTTGAATGCAAGCATGTTGACGATTCGTCGTACGTTGGTACTACTACGTACAATGGTCCGTGGATACTCTCTAACTTGAGTAGTCTATGTCAGCGCCAACTTGAGTATAGTACATGTTTAATCCTTCCTTAACGAGGACAGTGTCTTTTCATCTGCTGGCCAGATTGTCTCTTGGCCGGGAGAGAATCCACTTGAATTTCGCAGGTACTCGGTCTTCTTCTTGTTGGCAGACTGGTGGGCGTTGTACAGTAGTATGGGACAAGAATCGGGGGTCTTGACAAACGAGGGCGACATGGCATGCTCGACGCCATACGCCTCCAGCCCATTGAGGTGGAAGGACTCAAAGGTGAGGTCAAAGGCCATATCGTAGCCGGCCCGGAGGGCGCCGGCCACGCCCGGCTTGGTGAAGGAGCCGCCAATGGGCGCGAGGCGATTCTTGAACTTGGCCTGCAGCGCCTGGTCGAGCTTTGTGATGCGCTCGGCGTGGCCGACGGTGTGCTGCGGCAGGCAGTCCTTGGCGAGGTTGGCCACGGCGTGGCACGGTGTGTCCTTGGGGATGCCCAGCTGGCGCTCGAGCAGGTTCTTGGCTTGCTGTATCGCCTCCTCCTCGGTGGGGATGGGGTGGCCCTCGTCAAAGTAGTGGCCGCCCATGAGGACGAAGAGCTTGGTCCCGCGCTCCGCGAGGCGTTCGCCATGCACCTCGACGCGGCCGGCGCCGACACCGACGCCGGAATCAAAGAACACGCCCAGGGCGCGCTCGGGGTTATCTTCTTGCGGGACAGTGTCGGGGATGAGATAGCCCAGCCCCTTCGGGATAATGTCCTCGTATGGGTACCAGATGTTGACCGTCATGACCGACACGGACGTAAAGTCCTCCAGAGGGAGGGTCTGCTTGGTCGCCTTGTGCAGCTGCTTGGCGGGGAGAGCGGATATGACCTTGTCGTAGGGCCTGGCGTTCTCGCGGTTGATGACGACCTTGTCAACCCTCTCGCGGTAGGCAATGTCGGTGGCCGGGGTGCCGAGCCTGAGCTCGACGTTGGGCATGGACTCGAGAGCATCGACCAACATGTGCGACAGCGTTTCCATGCCGTGCTGCTCAAAGGACACCATGCTGCTGTTGTCGACGCAGGTCAGCGACATGAGATGCATTTGGTCCATCTCCGACTCCACCCTCTGCCAGAGCCGGAACTCGTTGGCAGGGACGAACGTGAGGTCGTCGTCGCGACTCATGGGCGCCGGCCAGCCAAGCATGTGTGGTGCTACGCTCCAAGCACTCAGATTGTGGACACTGCCTCCCCACACGCCGTGCACAATGGCGGACATGAGCGTCTCGCTGAGGACCTTGGAGCCGTACCTGTCCTGGAGGAACTCGGCGATGGACATGTCCTTGCTAGGGTACGGCGTGCGCCTGACGAGATTCTTGAGCCAGCCGGTGATCAGCGGCAGAGCGACCTGACGCAAGACGGGGTTCTTGAGCGCGTCAATGATCGAGCAAGGCGGCGCCGCTGCCAGCTGACCATTGTGCAGTATCCATCGCGGTTGCGTCCCATCCAGTGGCGTGAGCGGTATACCAAAGTCGCTGAGCTACATCGGGGTAAGCCAAGAAAGTTATGGTAAGTAAGATAGGTAGGTGAGCCACTGACCAGCTGGTACAAGACGAACCTATCCATCCGCCCGCCCGTCTGGGCTGTCGACATGGAGCGCGGCCCTCGCTCAAAGAGCACTTGCGTCTTGACGCCTCCCACGTCGACGGGTGTCCTCTCCGAGCGCAGCCACCCTCCCCATCGCGAGGATGCCTCGTATACCGTGATCTGCGCCGGCTTCTCCAGTCGTTTCGCGAGAAAGTACGCCGTCGTGAGACCAGTCAATCCGCCCCCGACAACGGCAATATGGGGCGCCTCTGGCAAGTTGCTGGCCTTGGGCCCGCCGGCCTCCCGGTAATTGGCGTTGAAAAAGTCCACGTGGTGGTAGAAAGTACAGACCCCCGGTTTCGATGAATAGGATCGAGCATGCGAGCGTGCGAGCGTGGGAAGACGTGGAGTGATGGGTCGTCGTCGTATCGAGCGGACGTTCGACTGGGAGCTGGCGCGGGTCGCGAGACGACGCCCTGCGCGGTCGCATACGCAGTGCGGGCTTCTCAAGGCATGGCTGGAGATCCGTAAGGCCTCGCAATCAGCCCCGGCACGTACCAGGCTCATGGCGCGGCGTCAATGCGTGGAATGGTGTCGAGTGGTGGCTGGCTGAGTTGTAGAGGTTGGAATCGGACGCGGATTTGGAGTTCCTGTACGGAGCATCGCGGTACGTACCGCCACCATCCATGTCGATATGGCCGTCATCGTTCTGGTAATTTTTGAATCATTTTTTTATATATCAGTATCTTATGGTTCACAGAATTCACAGACGAGCGCAAGAGTGTTTGTAGTAGCGGAGGAGTATATGTATTGTCCGCTTGGCACTTTTGGCCATATATCTAAGCATACGCAGAATCCCCCGTAGAAAGCGAATGATACATACGCCCAAAGCGCCGCTCGGTTTGCCCAATTTTCTTCATGGCTCCAATCTTGTACACCTCACAGCCGGCTGGGCTCGCTGCACATTTGCCGGCATTATACATTTCCTCTTCTCATACACATCGTTACGGCCGGCCGGACCACCTAACTTAGGTGATGACCTCGGCGTCCTTAGCCCCAGAATCATCCTCCATCGCGTTGCCCTCGGGCTTGACGAGCTCAGGGTTCCCACCATCCTCCACAAACTTGCGATCGCTGACGTCCTTGTCGCCCCCGGGCGTCCACACCATGTCCTTGAAGCCGCCCTGCTGGCCCTCGTCGTGCTGAAAGGCGCACTTGGGGTTCTTGCAGGGGTTGAACTTGCACTTGGTCTTGACGTGTGTAAACTTGCAGTCGGCAGTCGTGCAGTCGGCCCCGTTGCGGCACAGGGGCATATTGGGGTGCCGGAACGGGCAGCGGTTGTTGCTGCAGTTGGGCCAGAACTTGCAGTCCTGCTCGCTCTGGTGGGCGAGCTTGGTGGCGGGCGAGGGGTGCCGGCCGACGCACTTGAAGTTCTTGCAGGCGGCCCCAAAGCTACACACGTCGGTCACGTCGATCTGGGCACCACGTGGCGCCGCCGGCGACTGGTGCGCAAACTTGCATTCTCGGTTCGTGCAGTTGAGGTTGTACTTGCAGACAGTCTCCTCGGGGTTGGGGGCTTCGCGCTTCTCGCCAGACATGTCGACGTCGCCGGCCTCGCCACCTTCGGCATTCGTCTGCTCGTGGGCATTGTGGTGGTGCTGTCCGTGGCCACCACGGCCGCGCCTGTTGCCGCGATCGAATTTGCCTCCGCGTCCGCGATGCCCTCCGCTGCTGTTGCTGTTGTTGTTCATGATTGTTTGTTGTAGCTGCATCATCATCTGGTTCTGCTGCTCGAGCAACGCGTAGACATCCATACCGGGCGCAGCGCCCATCATCATGTTGGGGCCGCCCATGCCTGTTGCCATGCCGTGCTGAATGTTGTTCATGCGGTTGTTGCCCCTGCCTCCGCGCATCGCGCCCCGTAGGCCGTTGCGCGAGTGGGTGTCGATGCCGCCACGACCCCGTACCCGGTGCAGCGCCTGGTCGCCTGTCCGATCCATGGCTTTCGATACGTGGCCGAGCATGCGCTTCTCCCGGCCGCCTCTGAGGTTTCCTTCTCGCAGGGCGCGCGGTCCAGTCGGACTAGGTCTTGTTAGCGACTTTGCATTCACGTCAGCGGGACAGCAGGGGGGTAACATACGCAGAGAAACCAGGGCCGTCGTTGGCTGCCATGTCCGTGTCCATCTCATTTGACGGCGCGCCGCCATTTGCAGCGTCCGCAGCGTTGTTGTCGGCGGGTTGCCCGTTGATTTGCGCATTCAGCTGTGCTAATTGCTCAAACAGCCAGCGCGCAAAGTCGTGCGACGTGGGATCTTCGGGTGGCAGATTGAGGAGCTCGCCTGATAGCTCGGCGGCGATCTGGTTCTGGTCCTTGCCATTGACAAGCATGAGGATGATGTATTCCGCGAGGGCAGAGTCGTTGCTGTCGCCGGCCCAGCCAACCTCCATGAGCTTGGGCTGGACGGCGGCGGTCAGCGCGTCCGCCAGCGGTGTGTTGAGGGCTACCTCGACAGGCATGGTCGCGGTGTCGGGTGCGTGGTATGGGTACAGTGTTCGGGTCGTGACACTAGGTGCCGTGGCGAGGCTGGTTTGGTCGACCGCGTCTGGCACGAGGGGGCGGCGATCGGGTGAGCGGGTGGACGATCGCGTGTAATGATCTGGGAAAGTCGCGCGTGTGCAGAGCTGGAAATATGTTCAATCGCTGCGTGCACTGTTCGGGGTATCAGGAGCGCTGTGGCAGGATCGCGTGTTGAGGTGGAGGTTTAGGGTGGTTGGCGAGATTTCTTATCCAGCATTTGGCTTTGTCAGGTTCGTCAATGGGGGTCCTATCTCAGGGTCACGTGACAGCCCGTCATCCCTCCTTTGACGCGTGCTTTGTCTCTTTCTGTCCATGCGATGACAAGGTGTTTCGCCTACATTGTGACTTTGTGAGCAGCACACAATCTGCACCCTGCATACCTGACCAGGAGAACGTCCCTGGATTCACAAGCAGATCAATTGTGGCCTTGTCTTCAATGATAGAGGAGGACCAAGCGTCCGCTGTCTGATGGTCACGTGCTTGGGATACCTCCTTAGTCAGCAGCCATGGTTCGCTCTAGCAGCTTCTCCACTTTCCATGTTTCTCCATCGAGCTAAGAATGACGGATCACAAAGTCAACGGGCCTCAAACTTCGAAGCTAAAAGTCAACCTGCAGTCCAATCACCAATGAGGCAGACTGCCTGTACGTGCTTCGAGGCGGCAGGCGGACGCGACCACAGCACCAGGCATGGGGGTTGGAGTTGAACCGGGATCCCGAAGACGATTGAACGTGGACGGTGGACGGTGGAAGCTGAGGCGTGCGTTTCTCCGCATTCTTCATCCCTCGGACGCAGCTAAACGGCCAGTTATGGTATAAACTGCCCGTGGCCGCTTTGCCTATTTCGGGTACCAAGTCGCCGTATGCTTCAGGGTCCGAAGCTCGAACACGATCACTTGTCGTTGATCACTCGTACGGTGGGTGACAGCCGTGGCCCATGGATGAATGAATCGATTCTTCTGCGTCCTTTCATGACGTCCATTCACTCAGCATATCGCCGAGCACCAAGCTGGAGTGCGTGTACGGCCTCGTAGCATGGCAGACAAAGCTTGCGGAACGATACGCGCGTTTGGTGCTCGTCAGATACTCAGATTCATATTACAACTTGTTGGAAAACGACGTATGTATGAATGATTCACCCCGCATGTCAAACTCACCATCTTAGATTCTTAGATCCAAATCAAGGCGCTTTGATTGGCAAGGCACAATACTAATTGGCTCCCGTTCGCAAACTCACCACCTTTGGACTATGGGGTACCACACCATCACATCAAGTCCTCCTCCTCCATCCTCGGTCCTCGTCGAACCGGGTTCGTTTGTGCGGGCAACGTCGCCTTGCACGACACTGTGCATGGTGCACCCCTGGCTCTCACATGGGAACTGGACCGGACGCATGAACGCTGGCTGGTCCGCCCCTCCGGTCGACGAATTACTTGCATCGTGTCCGTACGATTGATTGATTGATTCATGTTCCAACGGACCCCGTGGGTCAATGGCTGCTCCGGCGGCCCGCTTGCGGACTACTTTAATCAACCACAACCCACCAGACCCTGACATTGATGCTTCTGCGTCCATACACTGTAGTTCTGTGTTACGACTGAGACCATTATTACTTAGTGTATAGTTCGAGGTCTCGAGCCTGATTCGTCTTCAACACCACACATCAACAAACACCAACAATTCGCAAGTTCACCTAGAGTATGGGCCTTGTCGAGACGGTCCTCGACCACCTGACGGTCAAGTCCGTGGCCTTGCTGGTCGTTGGCTTCATCGTCGTGCAATATCTTGTGAACCGCCTCATCGAACATGTTCGTCTCAGGCGCATACCAGGCAAGCGTGCGCGAAAGGTGCCCTCGTGGGCCCCCTTTGGTAAGCACAAGGCACCCTCACACTGATCGGGACGGGAACAAGCAACTAACACCCATCTCCTAGGCCTCGATCTCGTCAAGGGCGCCGTGGAGTCCACGCTGGCCCAGACGAACCTCGACTACTGGCGCAACGTGTACTTCAAGGACGGCACGCGGTGGACCGGTGAGGCGCGCGTTCTCAACCAGCGCATCCTCATGACCGCGGACCCTGAGAACATCAAGGCCATCCTCGCCCTGCAATTCTCCGATTTCGGCAAGGGGGAGCCCTTCCACGACGAGTGGAAGGACTTTCTCGGCGACAGCATCTTCACCACCGATGGCCCACAGTGGCACGCCAGCCGCCAGCTCATCCGCCCCCAGTTCACAAAGGATCGCGTGAGCGACCTGGAGTGCTTCGAGTCGCACATGCAGACCTTGTTCCGGGCCATGGACAACCTGGGCCCGCTGGACGGCGAGCACCAAAAGGTGACGCCGGGCAATGCTCATGGCAAGGTGCTAGACATTAGCGAGCTCTTCTTCCGGTACACGCTCGATGTGACGACGGAATTCTTGCTAGGAAAGGACACCAAGTCTCTATGGTGAGTATTTATTCCCTTGGGTACTGTCGTGGGAGGGCCGCCATGTGCTAAAGCCAGACTGCAGCTCCATCCGCAACGACTTTGCCGACTCGTTCAACGAGGTGCAGCGTGTGCAGAACATCATTGTGCGCGCCTCCAAGGCCCGCCACTGGATCCCCAAGTCGTCCTTCTGGAACGGACTCGCCCTGTGCAACAAGTTTATCAACTTCTACATTGACCGCGTGCTGCAGCTGAGCCCGGCCGAGCTCGAGTCCCACAACAAGGGCGAGCGCGGGTACACCTTTGTCCACGCCCTCGCCGGCTTCACGCGCGACCCCAAGGTGCTCCGCGACCAGATCATCGCCGTGCTCCTCGCCGGCCGCGACACCACGGCCTCAACTCTCTCGTGGACCCTCTACGAGCTCAGCCGCACCCCCCATGCCGTCACCAAGCTGCGCCAGGAGATCCTGTCCACCGTGGGCCGCGACCGCACCCCGACGTACGAGCATCTCAAGAACATGCCCTACCTCAAGGCCATCCTCAACGAGACCCTCCGTCTGTACCCATCCGTGCCCTTCAACGTCCGTCTCGCGCTCAAGGACTGCACGCTCCCGACCGGAGGCGGGCCTGACGGCACCGAGCCCATCGCCATCCTCAAGGACACCCCCATTGGCTACTCCACGCTCGTCATGCAGCGTCGCCCGGATCTCTACCCCCCCGTCTCGGACAATTTCGCCGACCCAGAGGTCTTCAGCCCCGAGCGGTGGTCCGTCTGGCACCCCAAGCCCCACGACTACATCCCCTTCAACGCGGGCCCGCGCATCTGCATCGGCCAGCAGTTTGCCCTGACGGAGATGAGCTACGTCCTGGTGCGCATGTTCCAAAAGTACGACAGGGTCGAGAGCCACATGGGCCCCATTGACGGCGGCAAGCCCATGCTCAAGGCCGACATTGTCCTCTCGCCCGGTCAGGGTGTCAAGGTCGCCTTCTTCGAGGCGCAGGATTGAGAGTTGGGGGAGAGGAGTGGGATATGAGACACGGCTGCCGATAGCAATTAATGAATTTCATTCTTATTTTATTTTTCTTACGCCTTTCTAAAGCTCTTGCGCACCGCGGCGGCGAACCGACTAATGGCCTCACTCATGCTCTCGGCGCTCGCCGACGCATATGTCGCACGAAAGTGCAGACCCGACAGGGGCTTCTCTTTCTCTGTCTGGAACCAGGAGCCTCTGGCGATGAGAACGCCGTTCTGGATGCACGAGTCGAAAATCTCCTCCTCTATAGCCTTGAGATCCCGCTTCCCCGCGTCAGGGTGCTGTGCGTGATCAACAGTAAACCACATCTGCCTCGTCAGTATCTTGGAAAAGGATCCACATCCCATGAGATAAAAAGAAAAGAAGAACTCACAAACATGCCGGCGACGGGCGGTGTCCAGCTCACTAGCCCCCGCGGCAGATGCTCCTCGCACGCCGCCAGGAGGGTGTTCCTCTTGGCCGTGTACTCCAGCCGCAGGTTCATCAACCACTTCAGGTAGCCCTCGTGGCCCCATGTCTCGTCCAGCAGCTTGTGCAGGATCACCTGGGAGAACCCGTTCGGCCCTTGGTTGGCCACCTCGGCGTGGCGCTGGAAGCGCTCGACAATCTGCGCCGAGGCCACGATCCAGCCGAGTCGGGAGCCGGGCACGAGCACCTTGGAGAAGGAGTCCATGCGCAGGACCCGACCGTCCGTGTCGAGGCTGACTAGCGTCGGGAGGAGGGAGTCGACAAAGTCTTGGACGGATTCCGGCGGGGACGGGGCGGCCGCAGCCTGCGCATCTGAGGGGTAGGCCTTCATCTGGAGAAAGTAGTACGGCTCGTCCTCGATGATGAAGAGGTCGTGTTTTTGTGCTACGGCATAGATAGCCCTTCGTCGCTCGGCGCTCTGGGTGGCACCTGTTGGGTTCTGGCCGGAGGGTACGGTGTAGAGGACGTGAGGTTTCCTGGCCCCGTCCCTGGCCGACGTGTCCCAGTTGGTGAGCATCTCGTCCATGGCCTCTGGCAGTAAGCCTTGGTCATCAATGGCCGCGCCAAAGACATGGACGCCAAGGGGGTGGATCGTCTCCAGGGCCGTGGAGAAGCTGAAATCCTCGGTCAAGACGGAGTCGTTCCTGTCCTTGTCGCAGAACATCCGCAGCGCCTGCTCCAAGGCGCCCGTGCTGCCCACCGTCTGGCACACGCCCCAGTCCTTGTACGGCGGTTGGCAGATGATCTCGGTGTGCTCGGTCAGGAACCGCATCATCTGCGCCGACCCGGTGCTCTGTCCGTAGTTGAGGGCTATAGAGAGGTCGTAGTCCGCCACCTCGTCGCGGACGTCATACTTGCCGATGCTGAGGGTTTGTCCATTGGTCAACGTGTCGGCCTCGTGAAAGTTGGGCACCGTGGGCACTTTCATGGACAGGGAGGCAAAGGGGAAGACCTGGCTGGAGGGGAGACCGCCGCCGAGTGAGATGATCCCAGGCTGCTTGAGATGCTTCGCTGCTTGCTTCAAGGTACAGGGTCCACGCGCACGGCTTTCCCGAGTGAGGTGGTCTGTAGATGTAGATGTCAGTGTCAGGTAGCAGTCTCAACTCCGGAATACGGGGCCCTGTACCGTCCCACCTCTTCGCTGAGGGCATGCCTTCCGTCTTGGCCGTCAGTACGTCGTCCCCATAGGACCAGAGGTGAGACTCACAGAGCCTTTGAACATGTCACTGTTCGAGGCGGCCGCGATGCCGGCTACCAGCTTGCCCGCCTTGGCCCGTCGTGCCAGGATATCGTCTATCGCCTTTAAACCGCCCCTTTTCTCATGATGAGCTGGTGCTGCCGCAGGAGCCGCCTCATGATTGACCGGTGTGTTGCTCAAATATCTCGTTTGGACAGTAGTAGAGGTGACCATCCTGGCGAATGCTCTTGTTGTTGATAAGCGTGGCGCTCTGTATAACACGGGCGTCGTTATCATCAAGGAATCGGTGTTGGGCGTGTGGCCCAGACTTTATAGGTACTCTTGGTTTCGTCACGTAATAGCTCGTGTACACCGAGCCTTGTGTCATGTGCGCTTAGGACCGAAGAGTATAAGGTTCCCTTAGGTAATGGGCTGAACTGGCGCGCCCTACAAGATGGACTCTGACGGTCTGACAGATCCAGGGGGTCTTATCGGTGCACGTGCAGTTGATTAGGTGTCCATCAATCAATCAATACCCCCAGAACAGTGCGTGTTCTTTAGAACAGAGGGTCAGTGTCAATGTAAACTTGCCAGATTTCCCCATTCATAACGACCAGACATCTCACTCATACGTAATGGCCTTCCTGATTGAAGGTTGTCGCTTGCGCCCTGTGAGCGTGATCATCGTGTGGAGGCTGAGAGTGGAGGAGTGGGTATCCGCGGCTAGGCGCGGCCACCGTACGGCGGCACGGCGGAGTCTATGTGTCAGGTCACGTGCTACTCAAGCTATACCAGCATGCATCATTCATCTCCCGTACCCTCAACTCCTCCAGTAGTCCATGTCACGAGCACAAGCCAAATCGTGTGTGTCTCCAGAGCGAGACGAGGCGACTCCGCGACCACCTCAAGAGGTGCCACCCATCTCTCGAGCGCGGCCAGTTGATCACTCGCATTCTCTCCCTTCATGTTGGTGCCCTGAGCGGCGTTGATCAGATCAAGCACAGGGACGCCCAAGAATTGCGCAAGCTCGTTGGTGTCGAACATGCGCGCTTCCAGCCCCCGGGCATTCAGCCACTTCTTGTTGGCGACCTCTGCGTAGGCGGCAGCCCTTTGCCCTGGTGTTCGCGGCTTCTTGACAATGGCCCCGACGGCGGAGCCAGGCAGCTCGGCAGCTGCCCCTATGATGCCAAAGGCTGTGACGACTGGGATGGACACCGCGCCGCCCACAGCACCAAAGGCAGCACCAAGAATATTCCCCTGCTTGGCACTGGTGGCGATGCCCTTGCCCACGTCTTTGACGTGCGTCGCGAGCCCCTTTGTGATACGCTTCGGTGACTTGTACAGGTGCTTTGCCATGTCGCCCGCATGGCTGATGGCACGGTCCGAGACCTTGGCGGTCAGAAAGGCCGATATGGTGTCCAGGAAGGACCGCCAGGTGTCCTTTGTAATCCCATGGCTCAGCAGAAGAGGTGGGTAGACGTTGATGAAAGGTGACGAGGCCTCGGCCTTCAGTTGAGGGATGGCGATCACAGGCCCGCTTTGCTTAGACTCCGAGGAGACAGCAGTGAGGTAGGACGGCAGCTCTGTATCCGTGGGGAAGTTGAACGGCGACGAGATTGTGGGTGCGACATGTTGTTGCTGCTGCGGCTCTGCAGGGCCGGCATCATATGCGGGGAGAGGCTCGTTGGGCGTCGTCGTTGATGGCCCAGCTTGGCCTTGGCTGGAGCTTGCTTCCGCAGCGACTTCGTCAGCCTTGCTCTTGTGAGGCGCATCGCACGGCTCCTTCCCGCCGGAAGTCATATTGGACAAATGGATGGTGAGCAATATTGAGGTGAAATTACGAGGAAGAGTTGTGACTTCAGTGACTTGGGTCGTAATTCTGGCTAGTGCTTACTCCTAACTACTTACCGTACGGATACTCACTCGACAAAGTCGCTAGCGCTGGTCTGTCTTAGCGAGGCAATATCCCTGTTAAGAGTGGTGCCAATATCGAGCAGCAATTGTACCTTAGTTATGATACCTAAGGACTACAATTAGGCAGTGTCATCCTTGCGAGAAGACCACCAGGTGCCGTAGGGTAAGGTAGGTTCAGTCTGCACACAAAGGTTACGTAATGCCGCGAAGCTCCTGAACACAGGCACGTAACATGTCACGCTGCGCATCACGGCAATGGACAATTGGCGTTGCAAGTGCCCCCGATCCAGACGCACACCATAATCGAGACACCTTCAACGACAACCACATACATGGCACGCCAAAGTTCCTAGCATGCAGGACATTGGTTGGAGATGAACCACTGCACAGCTCACAGGCCACCGTAAACCGCGCGCACTGGCGACTGGGGCCTCGAACTTGGCCAGCTATTGCAATGTACTGGCCCATTGGGACTCCGCGCATCTATGCCACCAGCAGCAGCCGTACGCCATCCGTCAAGCTTCTCCCGTCGAGCGACGGGCTACCGTCCCCGTCAGACGTCCCCAATGCCTCTTCGAGGGACTCGTATGCCGTCCCCTCTCGGGAAGCGGCGCCCGAACACGACCAGGTCGAACTCGCCGTACCTACCACCCCATTGGCGCCTGCGACGCCCGCTGTCGCACCTGTCGACTATGAGGAGGGAGGCGAAAGCCATCAAGATGCCGCTTCAAGGGACTCAAAGGATACCCAAGCTACGCCAATACCCGTCAAGGACCCTGTACTAGCCCTCCGCACCTCGAGGACCGGCCATCTCTTCGCGACGATTACCACTACATCAATCACTGTTTGGCAGACCAAGGTATGGACACCTTCTCGTCCGTGATGAGCTCTTGCTAAGTGAACCGGCAGCCGACCGTTGTCCTCGCCATCGTCGTCCGATCCGAATCGTCCTTGCACCTGTACGGCGACAATGTCGGCCTGTTCCTGCGCCCCGACTCAGCCATCCTCGTGGTCCGCACAGCAAACGGCTACCTCATCACATACTCTCTCGCGACCGACGGCGAATCTCGCGTATACCGGCCGCATTTCCCCAATCACCACAACGTCCAGCGGCGGCGGCAAGGACTTGTCGCTGGCCAGCAGGGTCTCGCACCAGATGACTTTGTGTGGGGGCCTGGCGAGGGCGCAGGGATACGCGACATCAGTGTACGGTTTCGCATGGTGATCAAGGTCGACGCTGGGATCGAATCAGCACTTGCGTTGGATGACGAGCTCGTGGTCGCCACGCGCAAGCCCGCGGCGGTCCAATGCATCAGGTGGAATCCAGACAGCAGCGGCAGCCAGACCAGGACGGAGCTGATCAGTCGAATGGGCTGGACCGAGAAGAAGGCGTCCATTGTGGAAATGACACACGACCGACCGATGAACCTGTACACGTGGATCACCAGCGACGGAAGGGCCTACGCCGTCCAGAGGCACCGTCCTCGCCCAGGCGCCCCTGAAGATGATGCGGATGCCAAGAAGCTGTTTAAAGGGCATTGCTTCCACAGCCCCTCCGACGCAGCATCACATGCCGTCAAGGCTGTGATCAACGCTCGATTCTCGCTCATAGCTGTTGGCTGTGCTGATGGCAGTATTCAAGTCTACTCTGTCAGAGACTACGAGGGCAACGTACCGCACTCCCACACGCACCGCATACCCGTGTCAATAGCAGCATCAGGGGCTTTCACCAGCCTAGCCTACTCACCAGACGGCTACAGCCTCTTTGCTGGTTTCGCAAACGGATGGTCTACATGGTCCATGTTTGGAAAGCTTGGGACCAACAGCTTCTCCTCCGAGGCCAACATCTCCCAGACAAACGGTGAAGACTGGCTGCAAGGTGTCAAGGCTGCCTCGTGGATTGGCGGTGGTGCAGAGATTCTCCTCATCGGCCAGCAGCATGAGGCTGTCTGGTCTCTCGAGATGGCAAAGAGCGCCGTCACCGGCTGCTATAACGATTCAAACGTCTTTCGCACCGTACTCCAGACACCGACCGGGATCATGGTATATCGCGGATATGATCTGCCCGATCTCACCAGTATCTCGGCGGAGCCTTTCCTTTGGCACAGCGCCCGGATTCCAGCGACGTATCTGTTGAGGCAGTGGCCAATCCGGCAGACCGTCATTTCGCCCGACGGCCGATATGTCGCAGTGGCCGGGAAGCGTGGTCTCGCGCATTATAGCGTGAACAGTGGTCGGTGGAAGACCTTTGCCAGCGATGCCATGGAGAACGACTTTCAGGTTCGTGGCGGCATGTGCTGGCATCAGCACGTACTCGTGGCCGCCGTCGAGAGCAACAGAACTTACGAGTTGCGGCTGTACTCTCGCGAAGCGGCACTCGACTCGGCGCAGGTTATTCATCGGGAGGCTCTGCCTGCACCAGCAGTCCTCATCACGACATCAGGTGAAGACTCACTGCTCGTCTACACGTACGAGAACCTACTCTATCATTACATCTTTGTCCCTCATGCGGGCTCTGTGCGGTTGATCCAAGTCGGTCAAATTGCTTTCCACGGCATTGTGCGCTCACCAGCTCGCGTACGAGCCCTGAGCTGGGTCCTACCCAACACTCAGCTGGTGGATGGAGACCCATCGCAAGATGTGGCTGTTGCGTCGGTGTTGTTCCTTGTGGATGGCAAACTTGTTCTGCTCCGTCCATCGCTAAACGATGAAGGGCAGCTGAAGTACGATATGCGTGTCATTGCACAGAACGTGGAGTTTTTTGCCAACATGAGGGATCAGCCAGCTCTCAATGCGAATCAGCAGACGGCTGGAGCCACGGCATCACCTCCCTCAACACTCAAGGAGTCCTTGTGGGTCTTTGATGGCGTCGAACTCAAGGTCTGGCCTCAGTTCAGCGAGGTTCTGGAGGCAGCGTCGGGCGAGGCGCACAAGGACCTGCCGCCATGCGTGTCGGTCCCCGTAGACTTTTACCCCTTATCCGTTTTGCTGGAGAAAGGTGTTGTTCTGGGCGTCGAGTCGGATCTCGTCCAGCGAAGGGACGTGACGTTCTCCTTCTTCCACTTCGCGATCAGGGTATGGTCACCACTCCGTGCGTTGCAAATTTCTGGCTGACATTTTCTCAAGACACATTTACTCTTACCAGACATATTACGTTTCTACCTGCGAGAAAATCGCATCAACGAAGCATCAGCATTAGCGCAGCAGTATCAGCACCTAGAATATTTTGCGCACGGCCTGGAAATGCTGCTTCACAGAGTGCTTGACGAGGAAGCTGACACCTCACCTAGCCCAGACGAGGCTGTTCTGCCACGGGTCCTATCCTTATTATCCTCATTCAAGGAATACTTGGACGTTGTGCTGCAGTGCACACGGAAGACCGAGGTGCGCCAGTGGAAGACCCTGTTTGCCTATCTTCCACCGGCGCAAGAATTATTCGAAGAGTCTCTGCAAAGAGGCTCCCTCAAGACGGCAGGTGGCTATCTGATCGTGTTACACACGCTCGACGAACTCGACGCGGCCACGGAGCAACCCGTGCGCTTGCTGACCAGAGCCATGAGTGAAGGGGATTGGGACCTCTGCAAAGAGCTTGCGAGGTTCCTTGCCGCCATGGATGAGAAGGGAGAAGTGCTGCAGGAGGTTATGAAGATGGTCAACGCGACCACGCGACAGCCACAGAGCGATACCATAGCCGGCCGCCTGGCCATACCATCGTCGAAGGGGCTGCGGAACGGATCGAGTCCTGCAGACAGTGCAGATGAGGACGGCACGCAGTCGAGCCAGCGGTCGGGAAGCGATGCTGGCAGTGTGGCCTCGACAATGAGTCCCATCGGCGGACTCAGCTGAGATGTGAGTTAAAGCATGTGCGAGTAGACAGGCAGGCGTGTTCATGGGTGAGACGGCGTAATTTGTAGATAGCCATCATCTAATTTACATGGGTAATGACCTTGACAGATCATGATATAGGGGCGGTTGTTGACGTGATGCCTGTTGCAGCCAACCAGGATTGCTGAGTAAGGCAACATACCCGCGATGCCCCCCATAGCCCCCCCACCAACGGTTCACCACGATATCAACTGCCCTCCATCCCAAGCCATCCAGCCAACGCCTGTCGTACTACATACAGCACATTGCATCGGTATTCTGCACTTGACGACCACGAAAAGACGCCATCATCACTACTACATACATATACCTTGCGTTGCACGCTCCAAGATTCCCGTTCGAAGAAAACCCCTAGCGCCCAATTGCACCCCTCCCTCGACACAGCCCACGCATCCGTGCCACGGATCAGGTCCCGATGACGGCCCTCACCAACATGGAGGACTACGTGAGCGAGTCTGATAGTGACTACACTAGCTACTGGCGGGATTGGGTACGTCTCCAAGCGCGCCGCACGGGCGAGGGGGGATATCGCTACGCGGCGCGACATGCAAATGGGAAAAAAAGGCACTGACGAATGAATAGTTCATCTCCTCGCGCGGCAACGAGTACTTTTGCGAAATCGACGAGGACTACCTCACCGACCGGTTCAACCTCACAGGCCTCAACACCGAGGTCCAGTACTACCAATATGCGCTGGACCTCGTCACGGACGTTTTCGACCTCGACTGCGAGGACGACATGCGGGAGACTATCGAAAAGTCCGCGCGGCACCTGTACGGCCTCGTGCACGCCCGCTACATTGTGACCACGCGAGGTCTGAGCAAGATGGTAGGCCATTCCCACCGCTGGCAAGTACAGGATCAAGTGACTAACGTACTACCTTAGCTCGAGAAGTATAAGAAGGCCGACTTTGGCAAATGCCCACGCGTCGCGTGTCACTCACACCCTCTCCTGCCCATGGGCCTGTCGGACGTGCCTAGCGTGAAGCCCGTCAAGCTGTACTGCGCCAAGTGCGAGGATGCGTACAACCCAAAGTCCTCCCGGCACGCCGCTATCGACGGCGCGTACTTTGGCTCGTCCTTTCACAACATCATCTTCCAGGTCTATCCGGCGCTGGTGCCGGCCAAGTCCGTGGAGCGGTACGTGCCGAGGGTGTATGGGTTCAAGGTGCATGCGGCGGCGAGCCTGGTGCGGTGGCAGAGTGGACGACGGGAGGAGATGAGGCGGCGGCTGCGGAGGTTGGAGGTCGACACGGGGTTTAGAGATGGCGACGGGGAGGAAGGAGATGAGGACGGTGATGTCGAGTTTGAGGGTGTGGATGGACGGCCTGCTGTTGTAGAGGGGGCCCCTGTGCGATGATGCAGACGGACGACGCGTGCATGAGTTAGGTCAGGGATGAGAGAGGCGGCATGATGCTCACCTTTTGTCAAGGATGAATAGCGTTCGTTGTTGTACATGCTTAAAGTTTTCGCTACCAAATTATTGCTTAACCGTACCTGAACCGAAACTACGCCATCGTTCCGAAGTCAATCGTGTGCTTAGCGTCTTTCTCTACCTACTGCTACATATTGATCCTTCCATAGTACTATAATTTACCAGATCATGATCAGCCTAGCGCTTAGATCCTGTTCGCCGTGCCGTGATCCATCCTGTCCATCTCGACATCGTCGAAGCGCTGCTGGCCGTTGCTGTAGCCATAGCCTCCGCCGTGCTGATCGTACTCATTGGCATAGCCACCGTTGCCAGGACGCTGTGTCAAATGGCCAGCGCCAGAGCCTTGAGGCCGTCCGAGCTCAACATCGTTCGACTCGGCGTTCCTCTTGTGCAGCGCGTCCACTGGAGAAGGTGTATCCTCCTCATCAACGCCAGAGTACCCCACACGTCCCACGCCAGCCCAAAAGGCTCGGTCACTGCTTCTTGGCCCCCAGGCCCATCCAGCCCCCTCCTGAATAGGGAGGTGGTAGTACCGGAAGGAGTAGATGGCGGTAAACAGTCCCATGAGATATCCAAACAAAATGTCGAAGCCATGATGACGGAAGTCCCACCACCTCGACGCAGAGATGAAGATGGACAGCGCAAACGGTGTAAGGGTCAGAGCCAAAAGGTAGATTGGCGGTGCGGCTGCTTGACGGCGGACGGAGTGCAGCTTGGCATTGTGGCGCGCCGTGAGCGCAGTGCCCTTGGCGTTGAGCGGCGACGAAGCAGACTGTTCATCCTGTTCCATCGAGTTGCCATGGCGTGGCAGGCGCGAGGGGAAGGCGGCGCGCGTGGCGGTGCTGGACGAGGAGCCCGGGACAATGTAGGGGATGGTGACGGCGAACTTGGAGGCGAGAAAGAGGGTGAGGTACACCAGACCAGCGGCGGAGGTCGACGAGTGGCCGCTCGGGTAGCTTCGAAAGCCCTCGTCGAGCGCGGCGTTGTCAGTGGTCTGGCAGATCGACGCGGAATACAACACTCCGAGGGTGTTCTCGCCCTTGAACCCGCCAACAATGTAGTTGGCCGCATTCTGGTAGTCGGGGTCGCAGCGCGACAGGAGGTCGGGTCGCGGCTTTCCAAAGAGGTTCTTCATGGCTGACGTGAAGAAGAAGGCCCAGATGACGCTGAGCGCCAGACCCAGCCAGCCGACGTGCAACTCCCACAGCTTACGCTTCCATATGAGCGTCTTTGGCGTGTTGCGCGGGACGGTGGCGCCGGGGATGAAGATGAGGCAGACGATGAAGATGAGGACGATGGGGACGGCGCCCATTAGAATGACGAGGAGCCATACGGGTACTGTTTCATCGCGCAGGGGAAAACTATCATCAGAGTTCAGTATCGTGCTGCAGCATGCCAAGGCAGCATTAGAGTTCGGTGGATAAACTCACGAGATGTCGGGGTCGTTCAGGGAGAAGGGTCGCTTGTTGGGCGAGATTTTCCCCAGGACGTAACCGACTATACCCAAGGCCACCAAGACGATCCAGTCGAGTGCATAGGACAGGAAGACCTTCCAGGAGAATCCGCCAAGGCCCTGCCGCGCAGAGCCCATGGCCGATTTTGAAAATGAGCCGTTGGACATTCTGCGATATGTTTGTGTCATGCCCAAGACCGACTAGAAATCCGGGGAGGAGAAGGCAGATGGCGAGGAGGATGGACAGACGGACTGGAGGTCCCTGTAGGTAGTAGCGCGTAGTGACGCACTAGTTAGGTACTACTTTAGGCACCTTTGTCGAAGGCCTCCAAAGTCCAAGCCACAGTGGAATGAATGCAGGCAGCTCAGATAAGTTCCAAGGTGAGACCAGTGAAGTTGGTGGTTGGCGCGGGTGCCGAAGAGCCGATGGCGAAATCAAACACCAGATGTTCAACGGTCGTCGTGCGGGCGTGCGTGCGTGTGCCGTATGTATTCCAGACTGATGCTAGCTGGTGTGTGCTCGATCGAGGCTTTCGATTTCGAGAGATGAGTGAGTATGGAGAGGATCCGAATACGTAGTGCAATGACTGGAGTGAGGATCCGGTTGTTGCAATGCCAGGCGCCTAGTCGACTGCTGCCGCGTCGATCATGTCCGCCAGATCGGATCTGTGCTCAGGGATGGTGTCCTGCAAGGGAGTTGATGGGTCCAGCGTGTGCATTCACCACCTATTAATTATACCAACTGTATCCGTACGGAGTAGGCACACAAGGCTCGAGGAGATCTTCTACATATGTAACGCATCCAGGGACAGGTGGCGCAGAGGCTTCTAAAAATGCATTCTTGATCGTCGGCTGCCGCGCGTTCCCGCATCTAGACCAGGAGGCTCTCTTTGCATGTGTTGCACAGCCATGTTGAGCCATTGTCGCAGAAACGACAAGTGGTCGCGTGCTCTCCACCTTGGGAGCCGCGACGCCGACCTTTGTTCTCCCCACCCCTGTCGGCTGTGGCTTGGTGGCCAAGCTCCAGAGGAGGAGGGTGGAACGCAGCCAATCCATCTGTGCACGTTGCAATACGAGCAACGTGAGTGGACGCCCGCTGTCTGGTCAATGTCTGTAGTGACGGCTATGCGATGCCGACGGGACGTGGCTTGACCTAGCGGTATTTGCTGGTTGATTACTTACGTACTGCAAGTTCTCCCTAACAGAAAGCGACATGTGAATTGGCTACACGGATACGCGCACCCGATAATATACAATGCCATTGCTATCATCACAGCCTGACAACAGCCTCGAAATAATACATACATACATACAGCATTCGTCTGCACCCTCCAGGCCACGTGCTCCCTCCCATTGACAGACAGCTGTCTCTCTAAACTGACTTAAGCCTTGTTGGATCTTCTCTTGCCGTGGTTGCGAGGACGGGGAGTGACCACAAAGGCGTTGACATTGTGCTTGCGGCGAGTCTTGTAGCCTGACTTGGTCTATGAAGGGTTAGATATTGAACGTGGGAGTGTCAACGGAACAACTTACAGGACGGCCCCAAGGAGTGACCGGATGGCGATTACTCTTCGACTTACCACGACCACCACCGTGGGGATGATCGACTGCAGCATGTCAGCAAACCTATACATCCAACCGACAAACATTCCATGTCTCACCTTTGTTCATCGCCACACCACGAACCGTGGGACGAATACCAAGCCATCGGCTGCGACCAGCCTTGCCCAATTGGCGGTACCCATGATGGATGTTGCTAGCAACACCAATAGTAGCACATGCATCCTTGCTGACGCGGCGAACCTCGCCACTCTGCAGACGGACTTCCACATATTTTCCGGTCATGACCTTGCTGCCATCATCCCGCGTCTCTTCGTTCTTGTTGACGACGACAGCGTGGGTCCCTGCACTGCGGCAGAACACGGCGCCGCGAGAGGCAGAAGAGCCAACGGCAAACACCGTCGTGCCAACCGGCACCATGTGCAGCGGCAGGCAGTTGCCCTTGAAAGCTGTTTTGGACGCCAGGATACCAGGGTCGACAATGCCTCCCATGCTGGCCAGGAGCTTCGCCGGGATACCCGCACGATAGCTGTGCACAACGTCGCCAGCCCTCAGTCCGTCCGCGGCCAGGATGTAGGACTTTTTGCCCGTGGCCTTCTCGGTCAGCAACGCAATGTGCGCGCTGCGGCCTGGATCGTATTCGATTCGGTCCACCAAATGAGGCCCAGGGATCTTGCGCTCAAAGTCGACATTGCGCAATCTCCGTTTCGCACCTCCTCCGCGGTGACGCACTGTTATCCTTCCCGTAGAGTTACGTCCACCTCTTGACTGGCCCTTTTTGGGGACCGTCAGCGGCAGGTAGGGCCGCCCTTTCCACAAGTGATCGTTGATGGGTCGCTTCAAGTGACGGACACCGGGTGTGCGAGGCTTGTATGTTCGCAGAAAAAGACCTCCCTTGGCCCGCCTAGCGGCTTCGTCGTTCCCGGCTGTTGACTCCGTCTGCGCTTCAATGTTGTTGGCCTGGCCAGAAGCAAAGCGAACAGCCGGCTTGTTGAATGAAAGGGCCTGCAGGCCTCTGCGGACTGCAGATAGCTGCAGCCGCTGTTGTAGCATCGCAAGGTTCAGCTCGAGCTGTCCAAAGGTCGACGTAGGTTCGTGATTCGTTACGAGGGGTTGGGGAAAGGAGGTCGTCGAGGCGTCTCCAACTCAATTCGGCGGGAAAATGACAATATCACAGGTAGCCTGTTACCGACGCATTGCCCTGGACAGCACGGAGGGCGGCAGCTGTTATCAATTAGACGTCGACGTCTAATAAGTCGTTGGCGCGCGTTGTCGAGGCCGTCGCAACCTCGCTGGAAATTTGTCCGGAGACATGGCGAAACCACTACTCCGGATCTGTGGCGCAGGTCGCTCTCTCAGCCACATTTGGGCACCGACTTCAGCTCAGCCACCGACTGCTAGGGAGCGGGGGCTTGATCTCACGCGTCGAGCTAATACCGGCCCGAGCACCGTCGCGGTTGGGCGTGCTGTCCAATGATGGCCCCGTTGCTATGCCGTTGCTATTGTTTGCATGGGGCTCGTTGACGAACTTTGTACCAATTTTCGACATGGGTCACGCTTCGCGGTGCCATTGTGCCACTTCGCGTCGAACTGACTGCTCACTCCCAAGTCTGTATGCCACGGTGCAAAGGCCATCAACTGCAAGGCTATTAATTACACTGGCCCGCCTCAAGCCGATTTGCTCTTCATTCTCACAGCCTTGAACAAATTCCATTCACCCCAGATCCGTGTCTTGTCGCGTGTTCCCTGCCATATTAAGATCGCGTCTCCAGCCAAATCACTGGTTTTATTCAGCGTCTGCAGGGCCAGCCGCGAGCAAGACAGCTTCCCGTCCAATCCTCGCGTCCAAAAAGGTGGAACTCCAGCCCATCTGACGTAGCAACGCTGCGTTGAGCCAGTCAACCACCCCAGAGCAGCCGCGCTCTGGAACAGGTACGTACCTCCTCACCAGCCTCTCCGCCAGCCCCACTTTGGCTCTGCTGCGAGCTCCACCAGACTCGTCAAAACATGACTTGCACCTCGACTGCAGAGCTGCCCTCTGCTACTGCACTGTCCGCCTTGACATCAAAACACCTCGCCAGCCACTGCAGGCCCTCTCATTTCCGACATCAATTCTATCGTCCTGCATGCAACTTGTTCATTTGGAAAGCAGATTCGCCTAACACAGTATCGCGACACAGCACCAGCACAGCAACCTTCCAGCATCGACCAATTCGCCTATCGACGCCCAACCCGCACGCACCCAAGCCAGCATTCCAAGACGCGCCTGTTCTGGTGCCAACCTTTCATTACCTTGACCCAGAGGTTAGTCTCAGAGAATTCCTACTTCTTATTCGACTGTCTCACCGCGTCGGCAACCTTTTTTCTTGAGCTCCGCCGACGTGTTTTCTTGCTTCATATGCCGTCGTTTTCTCTCAATTACCCTCTCTCAACCCGAGCACGTCGAACTGACAGGACCAACACACAGCAGCATTGACTCTCTGTCATTGAACGCGATCTATCTACAACGGCTCAATCACAAACGTCGCGATGCCTGCAGTAAGTGACCATCTTGGCAACGCGGTCGTTGACGCGTCGTGTCGCTGACCCATATATCAGGGACGCCCGGCTACACGCCAGCGTGTTGTACAGAACGAGAACGATGAGAACACAGCCAACACGCGTTTGACGCGTGCCAAAGCCGCCGCTGGCGGTCCCGAGGACCTTGGGAAAACGGGCAAGCCCGCGTTGCAAACGAAAAAATCAACCGCCAACGTTGCTGGTCAGAGGAAAAGAGCCGCTTTGGGAGATGTGAGCAACGTGAACAAGACAGAAGCCCAGAAGGCTGCTGCCGGCAAGAGTCTGAAGGCTGCTCAGCCTACGGGTGTGCAGAAGCCCGCCGCCCGCCCCGCGAGTCGGGTTGCCACAGCGGCCAAGGATCCTAAGAAGGTTGAGATCACCAAGAAGTCAGGCGCTGGCGCAATCGGTGCCGTGCAAAAACGCAAGGTCCTCAGCGCAACCACACACAGCCGGGAGCCATCAGTCACCGTCGATGAGGCAGAGCCCGTTCGTAAGAAGGCTCATACTATGGATGCCGAGAAGCGCATCCGTTCCGAGTCAAGGGTCGACAAGGAGAATGAGGCCGTTGCTAGTGCCAAGGCCGATGCCATTGCTGAGGCAAAGGAGACAGCTCTTCACCAACAGATTCGGAACTTGGATGATGAGGATCACGATGACCCGCTCATGGTGGCCGAGTACGCCAATGATATCTTCGACTACCTCCGTGAGCTCGAGGCGCCCTCCATGCCCAACCCCGACTACATGGCATCGCAAGACAACCTCGAATGGCAGACGCGTGGCATCCTCGTTGACTGGCTCATTGAGGTTCACGCGCGCTTCCATCTCCTGCCTGAGACGCTCTTCCTCGCCGTCAGCATCATTGACCGATTCCTCTCGGTGAAGATCGTCCAGCTCGACCGTTTCCAGCTGGTCGGCATCACTGCCATGTTCATCGCCTCCAAGTACGAAGAGGTCTTGTCGCCCATTGTCAGAGATTTCAGGCACGTTGCCGACGACGGCTACACTGAGGCCGAGATCCTCAGCGCTGAGCGTTCCATCTTGACCGCCCTCAACTACGACCTCAGCTACCCCAATCCCATGAACTTTCTTCGACGTGTATCCAAGGCGGACAACTATGACATCCAGTCTCGGACCATTGGCAAGTACCTCATGGAGATTAGCCTCCTCGACCACCGCTTCATGGAGTTCTGCCCCAGCCACGTTTCTGCCGGCGCCATGTTCCTGGCACGGCTCATGCTAGACCGCGGAGAGTGGGACGCAACTATCACCTACTATGCAGGCTATACGGAAGCTGAGGTCATGCCCGTCGTCATGCTGATGGTCGACTACCTCGCCCGCCCTGTCTGCCAAGAGGCCTTTTTCAAGAAGTATGCTAGCAAGAAGTTCCTGAAGGGTAAGTTTCCACATGCATTCTCCTCGTCGATCATTTCACTAACAAGCTGCAGCTTCCATTGTCGCCCGCCGTTGGGCAAAGGAGAATGCCGAAGCTTTCGGCCTCACCAACCTCCGACAACAACCCCTCTACATCATGAACATTGACGACTCCGCGGACGCAGAGGGGTCATGAGTCTGAATACGGCCTCTTTGGTCGCGTGGTTGGCGACCCTCACGACAGCTTATGACTTTGATTTACCTCGCATCACTCCGCAACGGCGATGTGCCATTATTCTGAGTCTGCGACCATCGTCTCTCCAACCATATCCGTCATCGACACACTTCATACCCGTCGTGATGGCTCTTTCTGCAATGGTAGCAGAAGTAATGGGGCATGCCTGTCATTATGCTTTATCTCTGCGCGCGTTTGCGCCGCATGGTTTGTTACTTGTTTAGGAAAGGCGAGCGGAGTCGTGGCGAACCAGGCGCAGGTTTGGATTTGGCGATCAAGTTGTTTTGCTTCATCTTTTACAGGTTTGGCTTTCGTTCTCTGGACAAATTAGGAGTCGGCAACAGCAAGGCATTGTTTGGGGGAAAAGGCACGGACGGTTTTGGGAGGGAGCTGGGCTTTCTAGCCAGCAGCTTCTTGGACTCTTGCTCTGCTCTGCTCTGCTCTGCCCCATGGCATACACGCTGTACATACACATGACTACTACGTGGTCTACGTCGACATGGCAAAGGACGCGAATTGACTGCACTATTATGACTTAAACACGGCGTATCCATGCGACTAGTACTACTTATACCCATGACGTGAAACGGTCTCTTGTAGTTCCCGTAGCTGTTCCCATTGAACGACACGATGTGAGGTTGAAAGCGCCGTCTGTCACGTCCCTCCTGACGTTGACATGGCGTTGATCAACAATCGAGGAAATAGTGGGTCCCCGTTAGACCACAACTTCAAAGCTCAGTGTCATGTCAGGTTGTGTCTTGTCATTCTCTACAACAAAGGCTCTACCCAGCCGCGATCGCTCTATAAATTTCTGACATATCTGTTTTATTGTGCAGGTCTCGCGTGCTGCGATAATTCTACAGAACAGCCATTGACGCGGTTTGCGCTCTGCGATCATCACACGCAGTTCCTCAAACACGCCATCTCCCATCGAGCAGAGGCACGTCTCGACAGTGTCAACCGGAATCTCACGCCGACGACCAGATACACAAAAGAGACGGCCCTTGAGCGTGGGATATCTAGCGGCTCGTTCCTTTCAACATGGCGCCCACACTTCGGCCCAGGCAGAGCCTGTCTGCGGAGAGGTTCCCGGTGTACTTTAGCAAGATGCAGCCTCAGAACTACCCCGATCTAAGCAGGGACTCGCGGGCCCCATCCAGCTCCAACCAGTAGGCGATAGAAAAAGGATTGCGCCACGGATCCGTGTTGACATCTGGGAACAGAGTACGGTGTCTGGCATGGAATTGCCTAGGGCAGCTGATCGCCACTGGGTCTTCAGACAAGACCCTCCGAGTCTGTATGCAGACAGCGCATCTTCGGTTGCTAGCACGGCTGTTGACTGGCATGTAGGGAATCCGGACAAACCACAGGGCAAGTTCTCGACCGAGCTCAAGGGCCATTCGGCCGCCATCGAGAAGGTGGCCTTCAACCCGGTCAAGGACGCTGAGCTGTGCAGCGTGAGCAGCGATGGCGTCGTCAAGTTCTGGGACGTCCGCACAAAGAACTGCTTCAATGAGGTCAAGGGGCTCGGCGACGCCTTCACGCTGGCGTGGGCGCCTGATGGGCAGACCCTGATTGTGGGGAACAAGGTATGTGCGCGCGCAAACATCACACGATGCGGCTACAGCAGCAATGGCACTGACAATAATGACAAGGCGGATAACATATTTGTCCTCTCCCCTACGAGTCCCACGGTCATATCATCTCATCAGCAATCTACCCACACCAACCAAATCAGTTTCTGCTGGAGCGGCGACAAAGTGTTCGTCACCACAGCCGAAGGCAAGATTAGGATCCTGTCATACCCTGACTTTGAGCCCATCCTCCGCGAACAGTACGACGACGAGAGGGAGGCGATGCTCAGCGGACACACGTCGAGCTGTCTGTCGGCTGAGCTCCAGCCGATCGGGCGATACCTCGCGACGGGCGGGTCCGACTCGATCATCGAGCTGTGGGACACAAAGGACTGGTTGTGCAAGCGGACCATTACCAGTATGACCGGGCCCGTGAGAAGTCTAAGTCAGTTCCTTGTCCCGCCTTTTCCTCCTCTTGGTTTGTTCCTGTACTAACGGGGCGCTAGGCTGGACGTTTGATGGTAGTTTCATTGTCGGCGGCAGCGACGAGGGGAACGGGCTCGTGGTCACGCACGCGGAGACGGGCGAGAAGGTGCACACGTTTAACACGGTGGGCGCGTGTCCGCTTGTGGCGTGGGCTCCGACGAGGTACTGGCTTGCCTACAATGACATGGGCTCCTTGAAGATTGTGGGCGTCGACGTGGATAAGTTGGATAGGAGGTAGTGAGCGAGGTTACAAAGGGGACGGCGGCGCAGCACGGCAAGAAGCAGGATTGCCCAGAATAATGGAAGCGAGACTGCCTATTCAACCATGTGTAAGGTAGAAGCCGCAAGTGTTATGCTGACTGCGCCTGGCCGAGTCGCGTCTGTCGATGTTGTACGCACACGAGACAACCCTTCTGATGGTCAGTCTGGTGCTTTCCCGTACATCGCCTACGTATCACCAAATGGTCTGGTTGTACTTGTGCAAGTAAGCACAGAAAGTGTTTAAGACAGGGCGAGAGTGATGTACAGCTGGCTGCTCAGGTTCCTGGTTCGTCCGCGTCGTGGCTATTTGTAAGCGTCGTCAGGCGTGAAGCCTAGAGTCGGGTACGTACAACGAATGGAAGACAGTCATAATCACTGCTGGCAAGGATTCTATTTATTGTAGTCGTCAGTTCGAGCGGCAAGCCGTGGCCATTGTCTTTCAAACTCTTCTGTGGAATAAGGACACGCAAGTCTATCGTTGAAGACGATGTGTGTAGGGTTGGTAGACGCAGACGTGCTACGGGTACAAAGGATGCTGCATAAGCGGGACCTGTCGCTGACTCGCACGAGACGCTGCGCCATGCCAGTCCGTTGGGGAGGATTCATGGGAAGGACTGCCAATTAATGACTTTGATCATCACTGCCTCAAAGTGTCGCGAGCTCATTCATGAAATAGATTCCCCCAAAATGACTTGAGTCTTCTGGTCCAGTGCCAACCTGTCATTGACCTGCACTCACCGAATCCTCCCACCTCACCTAACGACGAGACGGCGTTCGTTGCACGCGTGGTCCGACAGCCTTGCCATCACGCCTAGCTAGGCCAGGCACCCGATATCTCACCATCGAAACGAGCCGCGCTATGCAAACGGACTTGCACAGGGAACAGCTTCGATCACGCGAGCATTAGACGATCCAGCCTTGGCGCCACAATGGCCTCTTCGTCCGAAGGGTCGCAAGACCACCACAGCGAACCCATGGGCGGCGATACCCTCGGTCCCGAGCTAGCCGGACGTACAACCACGACCACGACCACAACCGTACCTGTCAGTGATGGCGCGAAGCCGCAGAAGCGTCTAGCTTGCACCGTATGCCGCAAGCGTAAGCTCAAATGTGACGGATCGCGACCGAGCTGCGGTACCTGCTCCCGACTTGGCCATGCGTGTGCATACGAGGAACAGAGGAGGAAGAGTGGCCCGAAAAGGGGCTACGTCAAGGCCCTGGAGGAGAGACTAAGTATACCCGGCACCTCTAGCCACATATCGAGGCCGGGCTAATAATGCTGGATAGAACAAGTCGAGACAATGCTCCAGGGAGCCGAACCGAGCGCATCGCAAGGTCCGCGACAGCACGCTTCGGCGACCCTCCCCACACGAGATGCGCCGCCCAGTCAGAGGAGCAACAAGCGGACGGCTACAGAGGCCAGCATGGGTGCTACGTGGGAAGGGATAGATGCAATGGACAGCGATCAAAACAATACCTCCGCCGCACCGCCTATGGAGGACTTTACATTTGACCCCAACCTGAACATGAATCTCAACGGCATGGGTGGTGACTTCTCGTGGGAGATGATTGGGCTGGGACTCGAGGAGCCCTTGCCGCCACAGGACACGATCGATCAGTTACATCAGGCGTACTTTGACACTGTGCATCCTTCGATCCCCATGATACACAAGTCGCGGTACCTGATGGCTATGAACCTGTACTTCTCTCTCACGCGAGGCGGGACGTCGTATGAAGAAGGACGCTGACTGACTCTGGATAGGGCCCCGAACCAAAGACCGCCCGTTTGTCTGCGCTATGCCATGTGGACCATGGCCTGCTCACATTCCGAGAAGCTCTATGGCTTCAAGGATCTCTTCTACCAGCGCGCGCGGAAGTACATGGAGGCAGACTACATGAAGGGCTTTGGCGAGCAGGTCATCAGCGTGGCCCATTGTCAGGCGCACGTGCTGCTGACGTGCTACGAGATGAAGATGATGTACTTTCCCCGCGCCTGGGTCAGCACGGGCTCTGCGATACGCCTGTGCCAGATGATAGGACTGCATCGCGTGGATGGTGTAGGTCTCGATGTGAAGCAATGCCTGGCGCCTCCCAAGGACTGGATAGAGAAGGAAGAGCGGAGGCGAACGTTCTGGATGGCGTACTGCCAAGATCGGTATACGAGCATCGGTACGGGATGGCCCATGGGTGTGGATGAGCGAGATGTCATGGCCAACCTGCCTGCGTCGGAGGAGGCCTTTGAAACTGGCAAGGCGGAGCAGACGTTGAGTCTCGGGGAAGCGACGAGTCCATCGGGGGCGTCGAGACTGTCGTCTTACGGCGCGGTCTGTCTCATGGCCTCTCTCTTCGGTCGCAACTTGGTGCACCTGCACCGCACGGATGGGGATGATCAAGAGAACGACATTAACGGACCGTTCTGGAAGCGGCATCGCCACCTGGACAACATTATACTCAACACAGCGCTGTGCCTACCTTCCCAACTTAAGCTGCCAGCTGGGCTTGGGAACCCCAACGTCGTGTTTGCCAACATGGCCATTCACACGTCGACAATCTGCCTGCACCAGGCCGCGATCTTCAAGGCCGAGCAGAACAAGCTGCCAGGGTCTGTCAGTAGCGAAAGCAAGGTGCGGTGCATCACTGCGGCGAATGAGATTGCCAGCATCATGCGGACAGTATCACACATAGATCTGGACACGGTAAGTCGAGCCACGTTGAACTTCCCTCGATGCCGTGCTGACGCAGGAAGATGAATCTCTGCATTTCATTCTGCCTGTACGTGTCCGCTCGCGTCTTCGTGCAGTACCTGAAGAGCAGACCGGACGACAGCCAGACGGCGGACTCGTTACGATTCCTGCTGTCGGCCATGAACGCACTGAAGCAGCGGAACCCCCTGACGGAGAGCTTCCTCGCGCAGCTCGATGTTGATCTGGAGGCGTTGGCGGTGAGGATACCGAAACTGCGGAAAGACTTTCACAACATGCACGCAGTAAGTCTCGATGCGGTTGTGACAGACATTGTCAAAGCTAAGTATATCTAGGATCCACAGAGTCAAGACAAGACGAGGAGCAACTGCGATTGGATGAACGGCGCTGGAGGCAGTCCATCTTACCGCAATGAGTGTCACTTTTTGAAGACGCTGGGGGACAATGGCAACCCGGCCGAAGGGCCCAATCTCGTCGAGCCACGGCCCGAAATGGTTGATTTCCAGGATTTCGAGGGCGCGGACAAGATGACCGGCTTCAATGCCGACGCATGGTTGGCCTCTATGAACTCTACGACACCCCAATCGGGGCGGACGCACGACAGGGGAAGTGCGAGCGCAGACAACATTGGCGGCCTGGGTTCACCGGGTCACTCGAGCGGCGTGACGCCGAATTCGAGCACGAATGGCGGCAAGGACAGTGCGTCGGACGGCCGTGGACCAAATAATTTGATGGGTCTGGGACAGACTTCGTTCCAGGCCAGTCCCATCTCGTCCCAGCGGAATGTGATGGGCGCTGGGGGTCTGGATGCTCACCAAGCCAACTTGTTTGCCACTGTGAACGACTACACAGTCATGGGCGGCGGCGGCAGCGGCGGCGGCGGAGGAGGAGGAGGAGGCCAGAACGGATTCGGTCTTGAGCAGAATGATTGGGGCATGGACATGCTCGCCATGCCGCAACCGCAGCAGCACCAGCCGCCGCAGGGACCTCAACACGCTGGCGACAATGTCCTGCAGGCTTTGATGCACATGGGGCCGATGGACGCGATGGATCTGGGTGCGTGGGATCAGAACAGTGAGCAGCTGCGGCAATGAAGGGCGGGAGGGATATATGATGAACATCTGTTGGTTACTTTCAGGGCGTTTGGAGTGTGTTATGCATGTATATGGGATATCTAATCAATGCTCCGCTCCTATAGCTGGATGAACAACGGTGGAAGTCACTCTAGTCTGAATCAGAGCTCTGTGCCATCTCTCACTTGCTTGTTGTTGACTGAATTGCCGCTGCTATGAACTTGTCTTGTCTTGAGGTTCTCTGGAGAAAGTGGTCCGTGCACCAGCGTTACCCGTTTGGGCGACCACCTCAGCTCAGCTCAGCTCAACTCAACTCACCTGTGACCTCGCGACTCGACTCGAAGAAATAGAGCTTGACCTCATCGCCATCCATACCCCCCGCGCGAGGGGTCGTGGCCAAAATTCGCTCGCTTGCTCCCTTGGCGATGGTCTCTAGGCAGCAGAGAGCCAGATCTCTCGTTCATCACGGCCTGTTGGATCTAGGAGTCGCATTTACTCGAGCAGAGGGATCATCAAGAGTACGATTGGGAACCGCTGGCGATGGCAGCTTCGGGCGCCGCCCCGTTTGGCGGTGCTGATATGACGGAGTCCTCCGCCTACCGTGACCCTTTGGGTCATCTGAGCCTCGATGAGTACGCGACTGGGTTGGACGGGGGCGCCTTTGATCACCATCACCACCACCACCATCATCATCACCATGGGCATCATCCGCCGCCGCAGCAGCAGCAACACCACCATCACCACCAAAACCACCACCACCACCCACAGACGCACCATCGGACCATAGCTCCCATCTTGCCGTCCCAGCAGCTACCCGAGTTAAGTAGAACAGCCACCCAAGGACGGCTATCACAAACCCACAGCGGCAACGGGAGTGGCCAATTTGGTATCCTCAAGCCAACCAACGTCACGCCTGGCACCAATGTCGCTTTCGCCAGCGAGAGTCTTGAGGCGACCACGCAGGAGGCCGACATGAGCAAACTCAACGGGCCAGGCCATGACCCTCGTATCGTCGTCGACCCCCCTGATCTCGCAGCCTGGCGTGACAAGCTCTTCAACGTGGACGACCTCATCGTCCTCACCGATGATCAGTTCGAGACCTATTTCCCGCACATTGACAATGTCTACTCACACCGCTCGACGCAGCGGTACAAGCGCAAACCGTTCGTCTCACACTACTGGGACTGCCGCATGAAGGGACGCCCGCCAGGCACGCCCAAGAGCGACGACCCAAACAAGAAGAAGAGGAAGCGCAACGCCAGGGAACGCGACCTGTGCGACGTGAAGATCAAGATCACAGAGTATGCCCCCGGCGCCCAGATTCAACTGGAGGATGGCCTGGGCACGTTCCCCGCGCAGCCGCCGCCGGCCATGGACATGATCGGGCCCGGGCAGAAGTTCTGGACGGTCCAGAGGGTCAACGGCAACGGCGGCAACGGAAAGGGGGATGGCGTGGCCGGGCCACATCGCCACTCGCTGCAGAAGAGCGATGAGATCAAGAAGAACAGCGTGCAGCGATGGCTGGCCAAGCAGGAGAAGGAGACCAAGAAGGGACAGAGCAAACCTATCCCTCGGAAGGCTACGGGGACAGCGCTGACGACTGTCAAGAAACACAGCAGGGACAGTGACCTCAAGCTTTACTCGGCCTGTTTCTGGTATGCTTTTTTATCTGCTCAGAAGGGAGTAGGGACCACCGACTAACGCCTAGACTTAGCCCGTTTTCGCAGAGAGTTTGGATTGCCCTGGAGGCTAAAGGCATCGCGTATCAGTACTGCGAGATTGATCCGTACCGCAGACCCGTGCCCACGCCCTTCCTGGAGGCGAACCCGCGAGGTCTGACGCCTGCCATTCGACAGGGTGACTGGGCGTGTGCCGAGAGCGCCGTCATCCTCGAATACGTAGGTAGAGGCGTTTCTCTTGCGGACGTGCGTCGGACGCTGACGAGTACGTACAGCTGGAAGATTTGGACAAGGAGACGCCCCTTTTCCCGACGGATCCGCGGTTGAAGGCCAACTGCCGCCTATGGATTGATCATGTCTGTCGTCGTCCTTCCACCGCACGTTCTCGAAGCACCAAGACTGACTACGAGCTAGATCAACGAGCGCATCGTACCCGCGTTTTATGGCATCTTGCAGGCTCGAGACATGGCTGGCCCGCACCCTGAGCTTGTCGACAAGCTGCAAGCCGCCATCACCAGCCTCGTGCTCGCTGCGGATGAGCAAGGTCCGTACTTTCTGGGCGGCAGCCTCAGCCTTGTCGATGTGCACTTTGCCCCCTTTGCCCTACGGCTCTCGCGTGTACTCCAGCCCTCGCGCGGGTGGTCTGAGCCTATCCCAGGGACCAGGTGGCACCAGTGGCTGGACGCCCTCGAGGGCAACGTCCATGTCAGTGCCACCACGAGCACCAAAGAGCTGTATGTGGAGACCACCGAGGTCCTGCTGATGAAGCCGGCCCTGCCAGGATGATGCAGATGTATGTATCTCTGACGATCACCCGCTGGATGCTATTTTCGAATCCTCTCCTAGGACCAATGTGTAGGAGATCGACCCGGCTGTGGCGCCCGGATCGACCCATTTCCCATGCGATATGATCCGTCTCGGTCGGCGTCTTCCCCAATCCCTGCCGTCCCGGACCGCCAGCCCCACCAAAGACGTCAGATGTTGCTGGACCTGGATCAACGTCATCTAAGTTACGTGCTTCTACATACACGAGCAACAGGTCTCAGACTGCATTTACACGACTCGCCTCACCTCGCTCCCATCCCATCATGAAGGTCATACTCAGCATCAATGCCGGCTCCAGCTCGGTCAAGATCTCCGTCTACGCCGCTTCTCACCACAAGGCCACCCCACGCGAGATCGCCGACGCCCAGGTAAGCGGGCTGACGGCCCCTCCGGCCAAGCTCACGTACAATCGACAAGGCGCCTCGGTCGAGAAGGGCAAGGAGGTGGATGCCAGCAGTCAAGATACCGCCTTCCGCCTCCTCCTGGACACCCTCATCAACGACGAGGCGCTCAAGGACATTTCCTCCAAGGACGACATTGCCATCGCCTGCCATCGCATCGTCCACGGCGGTGACTATGACGACGCCCAGCTCATCACCAAGGACACCTACCATCACATTGAGGCCCTCAGCGATCTCGCGCCACTCCACAACGGCGCCGCCCTCGGCATCGTCGACGCCTGCATCAACCAGCTCCCCTCGACACACAACGTCGCCTGCTTTGACTCGCAGTACCACCAGTCCATCCCCGCCCACATCGCGACCTACCCCATCAACCAGGACATTGCCAAGAAGAATAAGCTGAGAAAGTACGGCTTCCACGGCCTCAGCTACGCCTTCATCGCCCGCTCCACCGCCGAGTTTCTGCACAAGGACGAGAGCAGCCTCAACATTATCGCGCTGCATCTCGGCAGCGGCGCGAGCGCCTGCGCCATCCAGAATGGAAAGAGTCGAGACACGAGCATGGGTCTCACACCACTCGCTGGTCTCCCCGGCGCAACACGCTCCGGCAGCGTCGATCCCAGGTAACAAAACTCCCTTCCTTTACTCTCCTGCCATGCTTACACTCGGCCTCCCATAGTCTCGTCTTCCACTACGCCAGTGACGTCGGCAAACTATCCCCCGCCTCCACGTCGCAGCTTCACATCTCTCGCGCCGAAGAGATTCTCAACAAGAAGTCTGGCTGGTCGGCTCTCACGGGCACAACGGACTTTGCCGCCATCGCCTCGCGCGCCACGCCCGAGCAGGCGCTCGCCTTTGACCTGTTTGTCGACCGCGTCGCCGCCTTTATTGGGAGCTACTTTGTCTCGCTGGGCGGCGACGTCGACGCGCTCGTCTTTGCGGGTGGCATCGGCGAGAAGAGCTGGCAGCTGCGAGACGCGGTCGTGCAAAAGGTCCAGTGCCTCGGCTTCCGTGTGGACGAGGGCAAGAACAAGGGCCCTCTCAAGGGCGTCGTCGACGACATCAGCGGCGATGGCGATGGCAGCAAGAAGGTGTTGGTGTGTCAGACGGACGAGCAGTTTGAGATGGCTAGAATGTGTGCCACCAAGGAGGAGCTGTGGAGGTAAATATATAGACTCGCGGGCTTGTCAGGGTCAATTAATTGACTTTGTGTCAATGAAGCATGCGACGGCGACAGTATGATTAGACTTCACGCCCCTGTGACCGATGGATTCAATTCAATCATCAACGATCAAAGTATGAAGCGACAACAATGTATGTTTGTTTGTATGTGCAGAAAGCAGATGGTATCATTTAAGCCAAGAGTAAACCAACTCTCGGACTTTTTCCTCATGTCTTAATCCTATCCTTCAAACCCTCCCCATGATTGTATACGTTTCCCAAGTCTTTTGTGTGTGTGAGAATCATGTACACTCGACGCCGCTTCTCAATGCAAAGCGTCGATGCAGACAAAAAAAAAACCGCTAACGCCATGCCCAACAGTAACTGTAAGAAGAAATGGATGAATAATGCAAATGCACAGTTTGCGCATCTCAGCGTCTTGCGATGCAACGCATCGCCCCGCAGGTCCTCGATCGGAAAAAATAAAGATCTTAAGAGGTACGTAAGAATAAGAAAAATCAGCGGTTGTGATGGGTGAGACCAGTCACCCCAGTCGCTGCGCTTGCGCAGCAATGTCTGCTGGAGACAAATGACCCAGTCAACGACAACGATAAAAGGTACAGCAGACCCTGGACGCAAAGATGCGACACGAGCTGCGGTGCGCGAGAGGATCCCCAAGTGGCGGCAAGCCAATGGGCACGAGTGGTGAGACAGACCTCCCGTGGTCGCGACCGCGCCCAAAGACGGGAATTGTGGAATTCACCGTCTGGGAAGAATGGGAATGTTGCGAAATCGAGGGGTCGAGCTGAGCAGGGTCATGTGGGGTTCGTGAGCGCATTAGGATTAGGCGTCTGACCGGATGTAGAATCCGGAGCTTGGGAGGGCGTGGCGGCCCTCGATGGCTGATGAGATGCGCTGCGAGAAAAGTGCCAGAGGGTGGATGTTCAGGCAACCTCCTCCTGGTGGGCAATGGCCATCGCCAGGGCGTCGAGGCCGCTGCTTGGCGTGCGGGCGGCGACAGGGCGACTGAGGAGGGGTAGGTTCAAGCCACTCATGTCCCAGGTTGCGCCGGTGCCAGTAGGCGAGGCCAGAGGAGGCGTTGGTAACGGTAGCTGCTCGGTCGGCTCCCAGGAGCGCGTCGTCGACGGCTGCGACTCGCGGGCCACGGGGCGATTGCGCGCAGCCATCCTCTGGGCGCGCTGGGCGCTAGCGGCGGCACCACGCGCGCGATCTTTGAAGTGCGTTTCCAAGTGCTGCTTCATGTTGTCGGCGCGGGTGAACTTCTTCTGACAGAGCGGGAATGAGCACTGCACAGCCTTCTCCGCCGTGTGGATTTTAGAGTGACGCGAGGCGTGTCCAGAGGTGGTAAAGGTCTTCTCGCATCCGTGCGTCTCACGATACCGACAAGGATACCGCTTGCCCTGCCGTTGCTCGGGTAGAGGCGACGTGGCGGCCGGTTCTTCCCCTGCGTACGAGGTGGTGCGGCTCTCTGCAAATGCGGGACGCTTCGTCACGGTGGGATCAACTGCGTAGGCCTGGTTGAGGGGGTATTGCGCAGTACGGGGAAAGGCATAGTCTGTGGCGGGTGTGAGAGGCGACAAGGGGTCGGTGCTGGCTTGGGAGTCGTATGATTCGGAGCGGGAAAGCTCGGGCATGTGCGGTGAAGATGAAGTGCTGCGAGACAGGGCGGCGGGACGGGAGAGGACATGATTAGAGTGAAAGCTCAATGGTCTTTGCGGTAGCGGCCTTTGCGCCGTGAGCCCACCATGAGCGGAAGCGCCGGTGTTATTGCCTTCGTCGTTCAGTAACGAGACGCGGCGACCCGAGGCATCGCGCGCTTGCATCATTGCTGCAGTCGTCTTGCTTTCGAGGTAGGACTGGGAAAGGTCTCCGGCCACGGGTTTTTCAGGCTTTTCCAGGCGATAACTCAAGAGCGGACAGAGCTGGCTTGCTAGCAAGTGTCGGTGACTCGACTCTGCTGCAAGGTGAGAGGGATCGCTCCTTCTTGAACCTTTTATAAAGATCCGATGATGCCGTTTGAAGTTCCAGCAAGGGACCTCCGAGACGTGTTTGGTAGCTTATTATGGGATGATACGCAGACACAGCTTGAAGCTTGACGTAGGTCGCGATAACCACAGAGGCGAAGTTGAGGAAAAGAAGGGTTGACTGTTGGCCACGTTGATAACTCTAAAAGCTATACGAGGGGCGGCGTGATCGTGTAGTTGAAAGGTTGAGGTAGGCTGGTGACGGCGTGGCGGGCTAGCTGTTGACTGGAACCTTTGTGGTTCAGGGTCAGGTTCAGGACCAAGTCGAGATGGTTTGGGTTGCGTTGGTGGATGATTGATCGATCAGGGTCGTCGACTTGTTGCCAGCGAAGATCGAGTTGTGAAATGTTCGACGTTGCAAGACAGGAAAGACGAGAGACGGGGGCCAGGAGTGATGGGGGATTGGGATCGGTATGTACTAAAGTAGGTATCGACGGAGAGCCAGCCAGCAGGCCCGGAGAAGGAGAGAATGCAAGAGACACCTGGGAGACCTAGTTTTAGTTAGTCCCAGGCCAAGCCTGTATGGGTCCTGGCAGCTGGATCCAGCCAGGATGTGAGCGAATGTGGATGTGGTCAATGTGGGTGCCATAGTGGGCGTGTGTGGCCGTAGCGCCGACGAGGATCAGGTCAAAGCCTCCAGGGACGCACGCAGGCGACTGGATGGACTCCAGTCACTGTCTGACCTGCCCGAGGGGGGTGTGCTCTAATTAGTTGTCTGCTGCGGCACAGGGTCCTGCAGGTTCCTCATGGTCAAGCCACGGACAGAGGCTTTGCTTGCCCCTTGGATGCTGTTGTTCAAGCTCGAGTGCGCAGCTGACCGACTCGCGGGGCGGACGGTCGGAAGGTCGAGTGGACTGACGGCCGCGTCGATGTCGGCATGTGAAGATGGGCATCGCGACGAGGACGACGTGTCTAGGTAGACGGTAGCGACAACACGAACCTACCTTGAGGCTCGAGACGTGAGCGACTGGAGCGCAGGCTGCTGCTGAGGCGGGGCGTGGCCTGAGGCGTGCGGTGTATGCGGCTTGCAGCGAGGCCCTGCTGGACTGGAGATGGCTAGCCATGACGTGAACCACCATGGAACGAGGGACCGGACCCTGAATCACGACAACGGACGGCACTGGAGCGGAGAGGGCAATTGTGACGACTCGAGATTGCGATGTTCAATAGCGCAGAAGCTTCCATCGCGATGCAGAGAATGATTCCAGGCACTCTCAGGCTTCCATGTCCATTAGCGCTTGCGTGTGCCCAATGTCCTTTCCCGACTTTCTTCGTTCCTTCCGTCTCTGTTTGAAAATTCCGAGCGATCGGTGATCTCGACAGCGGAAGGTTAGTCAGTCACAGGGCAAGCACCTCCGAACTCACGCTGACTGGGTCGCTGCGCTGCACTGTGGATGGGGGGGGGGGGGGGGGGGGGGGGGGGGGGGGGGGGGGGGGGGGGGGGGGGGGGGCGGGGGGGGGGCGGGGGGGGGGGGGGGGGCGGGGGGGGGGC